>NC_140594.1:379633416-379699446 GCF_964204655.1 Triturus cristatus
CGAGCCAACATGACGGACGCTCTCTAAAAGCGCTCCTGCCCAACGTGACCATTATCCTGGGAAATCCTCACTTATTCCCATATAGACAGTCCAGGTCCATCCCACAAACACCGGGGAGACCTGCGGCAGGACCGGTCTCCTCGCTGGAGTGAAGCCCCCTTACAAACGCTCTAAACCGTGAGGGGCGCTCCCGGGCGGATTGGAGCCTAGCTGATGGATGCGACTGCATTCAGTTATTGCTGAGGCCTGGTAGAGGAAAGACGGCTGAGGCCCTGTCTCGGCAACCGACCTACAGTGTGGTGAGATTGTGCCGCTTCGGGGCTGGTGGGCGTTCCGGCCGGCCCCATGCCACTGCTGGAGGCGGGCCGCTCCGGCTGTGGCGCCGATCATCCGGACCACTTCCAGGGGACTGCCTTCCCGACTGTGGGGCTGAGCGGGGTCCACAGGCCTCCGGGACATCTTAATACTCCAGGTGGGGAGATTTAGTGCCACCCCCCGGTAGTCTGCCGGGCGGAGGAGCTAGCGCCCAGCGACGTGCGCCACAGGATGCCTTCAGCAACATTAGAGGTTGTGGTGACACAGAGGTGTTTTATTGAATCGGGTGTGGCCCCTAGGCCCGAGAGTGTGCGGCCCCTGATGCCTGCCTGTAAGTTCAATAGAATTACCTCCTGGCGGCGGATCATGCTTAGTGGCAGACTGATCTTCCTGGGCCCCTAGAAGCCTTACTACTGCGGACGACCTGGCCACGGCTGTTTATATACATGGCCCCTGCGGGGTGTGGCGCGCCTGGGGCTGGGCGGACCCTCGGTGCGGTCTTTGTGTGATCAAGCTTGTGGTGGTGAAGCGAACACTGCGGTGGGGCACACGAGGTGAGTGATTGCTGTTCCCGATCCAGATCCGGGGGCCCCATCTGCATTTTCTGACTGAGATAGACAGTTCCAGCTGGGATATTCCTGTCAAGGCTGAGGGCTGTAGATGTTCGGGTGATGTGGAGCCCATCGGATCAAAGCATCATCGGGGTGTGGACGGGGGAGCACAGACCGGTCCCAATCTGGCCCCGCTGCAGCTACTTTACCATATAACTGTCGAACTACCACTGGAGAGGAAGTGGAAAGCGGCTGGGGGTTGGTGGTCCGGCAAGTGTGATCCTCCTTTAGGGTCCACCGCAGGTCAGTCTTAAGTGGCGGAAGCGGCCGGGATACCCCTGGTGCAGCTTGCTGCTTGGGGCGGGTCGAGCCTGTAAGGTCCGACTCCCGGTTGTCTCTCCCACGCACTTGGGTGGCCCCGCCTGCTGGCTATTACCCGAGTGGACAGACTATTGTTGGCTGTGTCCATCTTCATTACCAACATGACAAAAGATAAAACAACTGCGCCATCCACGAAACAGAGCACCCTAGACCAATATACTACCACCCCTGCCGGTGCAGTGGCAGGATCAGACACGGGAGGTCCAGTACCGAATAACACAGCTCTGCTGGCTACAATCACACAGTCACGGAACATGTTGGATGCCAGGATCAGCGCCATGGGTGTGGAGGTCTCCTTTCTCCGCCAGGATCTACACAATGCGGTGGATCGGATCACCGAAGCGGAAACTCGAGTGTCAGGCGTGGAGGACACAATCACAACTCTGCAGCAAAAAGTCAGTTGCCTCATGGACATCACCCAGGAACTTGCCGCACACGTGGAGGATGCGGACGGCTGTGCGCGACGTAACAACCTACGTTTCGTGGGATTTCCCAAGGGCTGTGAGGGGACCTCAGCAACCAAATTTATGTTGCAAATGCTGCGCCCCCTTATGTCGGAGGGTTCCCGCTCCACATGTTTCTTCGTGGAGCAAGCCCACAGAGCCCTGGCGGCGAGGCCTCTCCACGGGGCGCAGCCCAATCCGGTCATTGCCAAGCTCTTAAATTACATGGACAGGGACGCGATCCTTCAGTTCACCCGGAACCACAGAGACAAGTTGATTCATGACTCACAAACCATCATGATCTTCCTGTAATATACGTGCCTTGTGCAACAACAGCGTCAATCCTGCGCCACCTTGTTTAAGCCCAATAAACCGCCACCACTGGAATCAGACTCCTCCCAGAACACTAGACAGAATGTCTAAACAAGCATTGGCATAGCCAATAGGTCTCGCCTTTGGAACCTTATTAGTGGTTAGCTATGCAACAGTTGATGTTGTTGCGCCAAGGATATTGTGCTGCATAACTAAATACTTATAAGGTCCCAAAAGCGAGACCTATTGGCTATGCCAAAGCTTGCTCTAAAATGTTTTTGTTCCTCAGAGATAGAGAAATCTTGCATTACTTTTTCCGCTAAGGTCCCTGCAGATGGCAAACCAAAGTCAGCTGCCAGCTGAACAAGCTTAACTGCTTGCTCTTTGTTACCACTCTGCTTGGTGCAGTTCAAAAACTCAACCCTCACTTCGTTGTTGGGTACTCTATTACATTTTTTGAAGAGTTCCAGCATTTTCCAAGCTTCCTCTGTTCTTCCAGCCCTTGAAAGCAAAGTGGCAGTATTGGCCAAACAACTGCTTGTCCGCGCCATGGGCGCTCGCCTCTTGTCTCTGATCTCATATGCAGCTTTTATAACAAGAGCAGTATCAGCAAATGCAGCCTGGATCTCTGGAGTATGTCTGTCCCTTGCCATCAATGACACAGAATCAGCAAATGCAGCCTGGATCTCTGGAGTATGTCTGTCCCTTGCCATCAATGACACAGTATCAGCAAATGCAGCCTGGATCTCTGGAGTATGTCTGTCCCTTGCCATCAATGACAACACTTCTTCCACTGAATCGCGTGTGGTGCATGGGAACCTAAAACACCTTCATACTGATACTGGGGTTGGTGTTGGGACACTTTGGCTGTGATGAATATAAACGTTTTAAGTAATGCTGAATCCCTAAAAACAAGAGTGTTAATGAGACTATGTAATGGCATTTATGTTTCTCTTCGTTGAGTTGTTTATGTTGTTGTGAAAGGCAACGTAATGCTATATTAAAGAAATGAAAAAGAAAAAATGAAAACTTTTTGGTAAACTAAGAGGTCGCTTTTCTACAGTTTTAAAATAATGGACACGAACACCATATACAAACAGAAGTACATACATTACACCGTTTGTGTAGCAGAGAAACGCGTGAGATACCTGTAACAATTATAAACTATGGCGGAGCATAGGCGTAAAATAAGCATAGTTCACACGTGTTTTCCAATACTTTGTGAAATGCCCTGTAGCCATATACTTAACCCCGATCAGAGAGCTCCACTTCTTCTCCATATCACATCCACAAATATAAACTGCCTGTGCAATCTATTTCCCGGATAGTGTTTCATCATGAGCTCGCGGCAGGCTGCCGTTTCTCGAGTCCCTGCTAGGTTTGGTCAGCGCACTGGCATCAAGGATATTGCTATCCGAATCCGAGGTATAACTAATGGCTGTATAGACCATTTATTACCCATGTGTGTCCCATGTAGTGTTCTAAGTGCGAGCTTCCAAACATTCTGGAATGAGGCACACGTGCAGAAGGTGCACAGTTGGAACGGAGAACAGGCGGAGTGGAGGCAGCTCAGAAGAGGTTCCTATTTGAACAAAGCCTTTAATAATTTGAATACATTCAAACTCACAGTTACTGAGGAAGCAATTCACTGCGTCCGGATTCGTTTGTGTGCACACCGTTTTCCACCATCGATCTAACATCCCACCTCTTGTGGAAAATAGAAGTAAAGGTGACAATAAATCTAGTGCACTAAACTGATTGACGCAGTTCACAAAGATCTGAGCCAGTGGGATTCTGAAAGACGCGTTTTGTGACTAGTTAAAACCATAGGACCCTGCAAGAAATCTGATGTGCTTTGGTTGACACTGTGGGGTGGGCACTTAATGGTAGCCATAGCATTTACTGGCACCGAATGGGAATTTTGCAACATATCTTGTGTTCTGAACATTTGACCGGAGTTAAGCCTTTTTTCCATGATTACTATTTATCTGTGCAGGGAAGATGAAAGGAGGTGGAGTCTAGGGTTTATTTATCATCTCAGCTGAGCGCCAGAGACAGCCACAACTGACATGTGGGAGGGGGGGGAGAAGTGGGGAGGGGGCGCCTCAGGCCAGAAAGCGAGGCTTGAAGAACGTTGCGTTCCGAAGCTCACAAACAGTTGAACAATAGACGGGTTGCACGCATAAGAAATATGTAAACAATAACACTAATAATGCGGCTTAGAAATGCTGGGGAAGCTGTAACGAAAACAAAAACAAAAACTTCACCTCTCGCCGAAAGAAAAGCTGCTGCTGCTTGTATTTTGCAAAAGTAAGCCTTCGCTAGCAAGCAAACACCAATGTAAATGACGGTGTAGCTGTAGGTGAAAGTAAAACATTGCCTGGAAGTAAATGGCAAAGTAAAGCAAGCTTCTGTGTAACTCTGCTGCCTATATCTATAACGAGATAAATGATTTCGGCAAACATCTAGTAGTTTATAATAACGTTATTGCTACATAGTGTAAATAAGATGGTTGTAGAACGGAGGTGGGGGGAGATCTGTAGCTAAAATGAAAATAAAACAAGCTTTGGCAACGCGGCCGAAAGTGAAAGTGATCGCAATCGCGATTACGATCGCGTGCAACGGAGGGCGCGCGTGCACGTTCACGTGCACTGTAGCTTTAGGCCAGGCAGCACTTTGAAAAAGCCTGTTTACAAAATGTCTCGGCCAGATCAGCGCAAGCGCTGAATCAGGCGAGACCTAAACCGATTGAGGTCCAATTGGCGCTCCCACACACCGGAAGAATACCCTTAATTCATCATATTGTATTACTTTTACTCTTCTCCCATATATTTTTCTTACTTTTTCTGCTATTGCATGTGGGACAATGATGTAGGAATGTGGCCTTAATGCCAAGATCGGCTCATGTGGGGAACTAAAGGTAACGGTCGGCCTCAAGAATCCCACTTAACGTCCTAGAGACGATGATTGGGAGGGTGGGGTTCCCAGGGATCCGTTGGGGTCCCGGGAGTGCCCCCACCACGACAGCTACTTCAAGTTCTCTGAAGTATTGGGGTGGGGGAGGGGGAACGGGATGTTCATTTTAAATAAGGTTTGTTTATTGGTGACTAGGCACAGACATATGTACCTGCCTGACCTCACACGCTTCGCACCTACATATTGTTACGCCTAAGTAATAATTGAGAATAGTCATGCAAATGGCTCACTCTGGTGAGATCAACATTATGACCTGGAATTTGCGGGGGATGTTAGATAAAATTAGGCAGGCGGAGTGTTCAAACAAGCCAAAAGATTGGATGTAGACGTATTGCTTATGCATGAGACACACATGATGGGGAACTGATCCCCGTGTTTGGCACGATACGAATTCAACCAAATATATCATTCTGGATTCACCCGGGTATCTCGCGGCACAGCTATCATAATCCACCGCAGGATCCCTTTTATACGCACAAAGACCTGGTGAGACCCAGGGGGTCGGGATACCGTAGCAGCAGTTACATTATACAGGGAGCCCTTGGTTTTGGGCAGTTTTTATGCCCCCCCACTATGTCCCACCTTCGTGGAAAGAGTCATACGCTATGGGGTGCCTTGGCGGGCGGCCTCTTGCTAATGGGAGGTGATTGGAATTACATCATGCAACCCACAGATAGATAGCGCAATGGCGCACATGACCGCACCACAAATGCATACAAGCTACATTTTCTAGCATCCTCCCTGGGTGGTCTGATGCATAGAGAGCCTCCCATCCCACTGACACTGCATGTGCCTTATTTTCACCCATACGGGGGACCCTTTCTCGCTTAAACTAGATTTTCCTTCCATTGCTTTATGTCCACCGGGGCGCCTCCGCCATTTTTCTCCCGCGGGGTCACTCTGACCATTTCCCTGATGACACTCAAACTGTATATGGGACCCCATCGATCCTGATTCTGATGGCGTATGTCACCCTGGCACTTGAGTGACCCTGAGTATGTGACAACCCTTCATCAAGCTGTCACAAAATACTTTGTACATAACACAGACTTAACGCCTTTGGGAATAATTCTATGGGAGGCCTTGAAACCCACCATACTCGGGGTTGATAACAGTTATCGTGCCGGGCCTAAACTGCACCGCCTTGCACAGGTGGTGGACCTGGAGTCTCGCCAGCAAGCTCTCGAGGATAAGATGCAGACAGGCGGGGAAATTTGGGCCCGCCGTCAGCTCCTCTTCTTGTAACAAATTAATCAATTACTCACAAATGAAGTGCAGCAGGTGTGGCGGGTGACCCAACACAGAATCTACCAATGGGGTGAGAAATTGAGCAAGACCTTGCATCGCTTATGCCAAGCAACACAAGCACAGACCCCAACAACGGTACTGTGGGCTATGATGGTACTCTCGGCGCTAAACCCCAAGCACTGGCTCAAGTATTTGCTGAGTACTAAACTGGCTTGTATAGGAAAAGTGAAACTATATCTTCAGACCTAATTAGAGAATTCCTACACAATATACTGCCCAAGCCAGTCTCAAATATTGTACGCGACTAATTGGATGCACCCATTACGATAGACAAGCTCACCACTGCTCTCTAAGCTATGCGCCCAGGTAGGGCCCCTGGTTCAAATGGGTTCTAGAGTGAATTTCTTAGGGGGTGCATCTCCCAGATGAGCCCCCACCTGCTGAGGACCCAACAAGACACCCTTGAACAAGAGATTCTCCCGCTGGATTGGCGTCATGCCGAGATTGTGTTCTTTCTAAAACCAGGGCTTCTCCCTGACGACCCATCTTCATATTTCCCCATCTCCCCATTAAACCTAGAAGCCAAACTTCTGGGTACAATCCTTGCAAACCGCCTCCTGCCACACATATCAGAACTTGTCCAGTCGGCTATATGCCATAACGGTCTACGCGCCACAACATCCGGGGGGTATTCAACGCCCTTGCCATGGTACCAAGGCTTGGACGACCCGCAGGTTCTACTTGGCCCGAAATTCCTAGCATATGCCCCCCTCCTATATACTGATCTCTGTGCCTCTGTGCGAGTGACTGGTGCTTTATCATCCCCATTACCCATCGGCAGGGCACGCAACAGGGGTGTCCACTATCCCCGCTCCTGTTTGCTCTCGCTATAGAACCCTTAGCAATATGGATGCAGCGAGACGCCTTAGTCTGAGATTTTAATTGGTCCCAAGAGGTGTCAGACAAGATTGCATTGTACGCAGAAAACGTCCTGTTTTTTTTACAGACCCTGGGTACTCTGGATATCACAGATCCTTAGAGTGTTTGGGGAAACATCGGCCCTTTGCACGAATCCGGCTAAATCCATATTATTCCCGTTCTGCGGCGCTCAGGGACAGGACACATGGGCTTCAGAGTTGACACTCGCATCTGGCGGTTTTCAATATTTGGGTATTTTCATATCATCTGACCAGTCAACGTCATGGATGCAAAACATAAACCCCCTCATACCCAAGATTAAAGACAAGGTGCGGGCTTGGTCCCCACTGCCCCTATGCCTCTACGGTAGGTCTGCCATCTTCAAAATGGTGTTGCTGCTGAAGATTCTACACCATCTACAAAATTACCCCATGACATTCCCCAATTGTGGTTCACACATATAAACACTATCCTCAGCAGCTTCCTATGGAGAGGCGGGGCTACACGTGTTGCGCTGCGAATATATGTACTCAATCCACCAATTGTGGCGGGATTACAGCCGCTGACTTTTTCACTTACTATTCCGCTTCCCACCTTCTTAACATCAGCGATTTGTGGTATAATTCCCAAATAGATCCTGCTTTTGCGGTTGAGAGAATCACGATGGATGCCCTGCCATTGCTAAGCTTACTATATAGTCGCAACCGCTTAAATCAATACTCCCGCCACCAAGGTAGTGATTCAGCTATGGAAACAAGCAGTCCGACAGATGGGATGGGAGGGGCGGTTAACACAAACAACCCCATTATGGTCGGGGACATACTTACGACAAATGGGGACGTTATCCGGATTTCGCACTTGGGATCGTATTGGTATCTCCACATTAGGTGATGTAATGAAGGAAACAATCCTTAAATCCTTCCAGCAAATGCAGGAGGAATTTCACCTTCACCGTAATCAGTTCTAAAAATATTTACAAATGAGGCACACCCTGACCCCATACATAGGAACAGTTACAGACCTCCCAGAATTCAATCCACTGGAAGGACGACTATTAATGGGATATATAGGCACACACAAGATCAGGCAAATATATCAAACTACTGTAACACAAAACAATACAACAATAGATTCACTTCGACAAAAATGGGAAAGTGATATACCAAACTTATCCGATGAGATTGGACGGAGGCACTTGTGAGTCCTCGCGGTCCCGCAATAGCATCTTGCTACCGCCTAATCCAATTCAAATCCCTTCATCTGGCCTATTTCACCAGACACCGCCTTCTGCGCATGGGTGCTATTTCCTTACAGATATGTCTCAGGTGTAACCAGGATCCGGGTACTTTCCTACATACAGTATGGAGCTGCTGCACCCTCCAACCTTTCTGGTACAAAATCCTGCCTTTTACTAGCCTGGTATATTCTGGTTGATCCCAAATTAGTGCTACTCCACAGCACAGATGAAATAGGCGGTAATAGGTACAAACAACACCTTCTATTTCTAAGGCTTACGCTGGCCAAGTGGGACATTGCCCAACATTGGAAGAGTACCACTCCACCATCCTCGGGAAAGTGGGAAAAGGCCCTAGACTGGTGCATGGGCATGGAGTTGGCAGTGTTCCAGGCACAAAGTTGCCCACAGAAGTATAGGAAAATATGGCAATGATGGGCAAATTATAGAGGTTAGACCTGCCAATGATGGAATCATCAGACTCTCTCATAATACAGATAACAATCTAAACTTTTCTCTATGCACTAAACAGAACCATTCCGTTAGACAAATGTGTAAATTGCTGGGCGGGGCGGAAGAGAGTGGGGGTGCTGGATCTGTGCTGGTTTTGTTATGGTTTATTGTTCAATTTTCTTTTCCTTCCTTTTTGGTTATAATATACCTATTTGGTCCAGAAAAACAATTGCCTTGTATTCCCATTCATGTATGGCCCCCTTGGGCCGCTATTGTACCAAATACAAAAATTGAATACAATTTGTTTACAAAAAAGATGCTCACTCTGACTCAGGTCATGTCTGCCCTCGACCAAGAAGACTGGATGGTAGCGTTGGACCTGCAAGATGGGTATTTTCATATCCCCATCCATCCCGGTAGCAGGCGTTACCTGCGGTTCAAGGTAGGCCACACGCACTTTCAGTTTACCGTGCTCCTCTTCAGTCTTACCAGTGCCCCTAGTGTGTTCACCAAGGTGATGGCGGTTGTTGCTGATCATCTGAACAGGTTAGGGGTGTCAGTCTTCCCCTACCTTGATGAGTGGCTGTTGAAGGCGTCTTCGGCCCAGGCAGGCATCTCCCACCTTCAGACTACGGTGGACCTCCTGCATTCGCTGGGATTCTCCATAAACTTGTCAAAGTCACACCTGACCCATTCTCAGACTGTCCCTTTCATCAGAGCTGTTCTGGACACAGTTTAGTTTCGGGCCTATCCTCCCGAGCAGCGAGTCCAGGATATTTAGGTTATGATTCCGATGTTTCAGCCTCTATCCTGGATTTCGGTGAGACTGAATCTGAGCCTGTTGGGCCTCATGGCCTCCTGCATCCTGTTGGTAAAGCATGCCATGTGGTGATTGCAGTCTCTGCAGAGGGAACTGAAGTTCCAATGGGCAGAGTATTCAGGATATCTCACTGACATCGTCAAGATCTCGGAAGGAACTGCGAGAGATCTGCAGTGGTGGTTGACGAACCTCGATTGGGTCTATGGCAGACCCCTTTGCCTTCCCCAACCAGATCTCACAGTTGTGACAGCAGTGCTTAATTTGTAAAATATTACGTACAAGTGCTCAAATTTTTGTAGGAGGCCACACCCACTCCCCGGCTTCACCCACTTCCTCCACTGGCTCCACCCACTTACTATATTGGCTCCACCCACATCTCTAACTGACACTGGCACTGAAAGCCAGATGTAATACCCAATCTGAATTTGTTAATAAAATCAAGGCAAGCGCACAAAAGAGACTGGATGTCATAACTTTTGGAATTGCAGATAATGAACCTTTTCAGACCATGAAAGGCCTCACTACAAAGTAATGCTGGAATTACTATCTACTTCTCTTATGTTTTGTTTCTCCCCAGGCATGATTTTCAAATAACACCCAAAACTACCCCGGACCATTCTATTAGAAGAAGAAAGTACCAAACCTTACACACTTCTCAATTCTTTTGCTCTGATAATTTGCAGAATTTGCATTTGACTGATTTATGGACATCTTGTTACCCAAAAATATATGGTATTATAGAGCTGAGAGGTACGAGCCCACTATGAAGGCATCTATCACATGAAGAATATTGGACTCTTTAAGATGCACATTATGCACCTCTCTGGCATATGCACTGCCGGTAACTGATTCAAGTACATTATTCAGTCCTGTAATATGCCCAATATGGACATCTAAAAACTCTGAATATATACCATATCAGGTCTCTAAAATGTGCATACATCATATGCTCATGTAAAATGTAGTGTCACAGATATGCCTATAGCATACAATGCAGACCCTTTGTATTTGCACAGTATGTAATGCTGTAGTATGGTATCTGAAAATAACACTTTTCAGATGTGCAGATGACTTTAAGCATTACAGTGCATATAATGGAGGTCTGCAAATGTTACATACCCGAGTCAGAAATGTCCACTTGTGCAGGCTTCTGTTTGGTTGGCGAGGTCTTAATCCTGGGAAAGGAAAAAGACCTCTGGGGCCCACTACATTGGCCTATCGAGATGGGTGCCCTCCCGCGGCCTTCTAGCCATGTTCGTAACCTGGGCGTCTATGTTGATGACTCTCTGTCCTGGCATGACCAATCCGTCAGGGTCACGGCCATATGTCTTACCATCTTAAAATGGCTTCGAAAAATCATTTGGATGCTACCTATAGCCACCCAAAAAACAGTGGTCCATGCCCTTATAACCTCACGATTGGACTACGGTAATGTCCTTTTCTAGGTGCTAACAAGGCTGTGACCCACAGACTTCAGTTGGTGCAGAACTCTGCAGCTAGACTACTTTGCAGAGTTCCCAGAGCTACTCATATCTCTGGCTATCTCCTTGATCTTCACTGGCTCAGAGTGGAAAACCGCATAAAGTTCAAAGCTCTGAGCTTTATGTTTAAGATCAAATGGGGCTCAGCACCACCTTATCTGCATTCTCTCGTCTGCCCCTATATCCCCACTCGCCATCTTCGATCCTCAACTCTTGAAAAATTTACGGTTCCACGCTTCAAACTCGCCAGGATGGGTGGAAGGTCCTTCTCTTATCTCGGCCCCACCCTCTGGAACAATCTTCCTCCCGCTATCCGCAAAGAAACCAATTACACTAGCTTCCGCAGATCCATTAAGACCTGGCTGTTCAACCAGTAATTCCATTCTTGCTTCTACTATTTTGTACTCAGTCCGTCCAGGCGCCGGGAAACCCTTTTTGGGTAGCTGTTGCACCATACAAATTCAATTATAAATAAATAAATATTATATATGGCAAGATGTGAAAGCCTATACACATCATATGAGCAGCTGATATTTGCCAACTACCACATGCCTCTGGCATATACATATTAAATAGCCAGCTGATATTAGCCCAGTGCTTCAAACCTTTGGAACATGCATTTTTTGTGCACAAGAGTGCCCAGTAATACAGGCTTCAGGCATAGGCACGTTATGTGATCAAGGAACATTTATCCAAATTTTAAATGTGCTTACATTAATATTCAGGGATTATGACTCGTGTTTTCAACATTCAATGCAGCAGCAGCACACTAATATTGCTGCAAATAATCTCTGTAACGCCCTCCCATTTCTCATTTGAGAGGTACTGCTTTGGTCTAAAAGAAACTTTTTTATAGAAGTTACATGAAACATAAAAACAGCATGCCTCTCCAAACTGTCCATAATAGACTCTCACATATCACCCACATTAAAAAGGAAAACGGTATTTACAACAATCTGTTTAAAAAAGAATTAGTCATGGTAATCAGGGCAGGACTCTCTGCAGAACAGAGCTAGCTTTATAAGGAGGCCCCTGAAAGGCTGGGGCCCAAGGCATGGGCCCTCTTTGCTCATGCCTTAAAACGCCTCCACTGCTGGGTAGGCCAAGGGTTTCTGACTTTGTAGGTGTAGTGCTGCTGAAAGATCTTCAACAACATGTGCACCAGAAAGGGTACCTGAAAGTACAACTAAGGTAAGAGGATACACAGATGTGTACAGCGAAAGAAAAAGCAAAACACAAAGCTAAATGGAAGGAGGGAACATGGATTGAAGGGAGTCAGAAAGGGATGGAATGAAAAAAAGGAGACAGAATAAGTGGATACAAACGAGGTGGAAGCATAGAATGCGATTAGAGACAAAGAACAAGCGAGAGAGAAGATAGAGCCTGAAAGAGAGAGACAAACATGAGGAAGAGAAAGAAATCAAAGTAATGAGATGGATGAAGACAGAGCGAGTGAGCGAGTGCTATGAAGGGTGCAAGCAAAGGAGAGAGACAGAGACATATGGGAGAAAGAGGATCTAAAAAGAGGGAAATGGAGTACATATGTTGAAAAAAATGAAAGTTGGGGATAGTTAAGCTGGGACAGAAAGACATATAGACAAGAGTGGATGGACAGGCAAAGTAAAGAAGGGGCAGAAACACAGGAATGGAGGCGGAAATTTATTTTGCCAATAACAACATTTTTGTAAAGAATATTGATGCCCTCTTTGCTCCGATGGAATGCTGGTTAAAGAAAACAATGATGCTCATGACGTGGTGCGCTCTGGTTCTGATGGATACATCTGCCAGTGGATTCCTCACCTTGTGATTCCTCACCTTGTGAATATCCCCTGCGCCAGCATTCCACGGAACTTTTCTTCCCCAGCATTCCACGTCGACGTGGGCGACGTCACAATGCATCGGCTCCGCACGCGACTCCGTACGACGTCACCGGAGCCATAAGAAGCCCACGTCGGCGTGATGACGTCAGTTCCCTTTTTTCCGCGCCGTCGACGCGCAACGGTTTTTTCCCAGTGCTCTCTAGATACTTTGTAGTCTAGTGGTGTATTTTTGTTAAAATCGGTATGTCTTCGACGAGGAAGTCGGGCTTTAAGCCCTGTAGGAAGTGCGGAGGCCTGATGTCCATGACGGATCCGCATCAGAACTGTTTGTGGTGTCTTTCCTCTGATCATGACGTGGATGAGTGCGGGTGCTGTAGGAGCATGAATCCTAAAGCGCTGAAGGAGAGGAAGACCAAACTCTTCATGAAGAAGATCGGTGAGGAGAAGAGAGGGAGAAAAAAGGAGAAGTCCAGGCGAGAGTCTTCGACTTCGAGGTCGTCGAAGTCGAAGAAGCACCATAAGAAGAGGAAGCATTCTTCTCGGCGTCGGTCCTCGAAGTCTAAGAGGTCGAGGTCGGCTTCGCCTCGTCGACGTCAGAGCAAGGTCTTGTCTCCTTCGCCTTCTCCTGATAAGTCTCCGAAGTCTCCCTCGCCGAAGCGGACTCCAGCTCGTTCCCCGACGCCATCACCGGCGCTGTCCAAGGCTTCGACTCCGGGTCGGGTGGAATCTGATGTGCATTTGGATGAGCAGGAGCAGGAAGAGTCTGTTCCGGTGCCTGGTCACTCCGCGGCTCCGGTGGAGGATTCTGAGGAGCCGACGCCGGTGACTCCACAGGAGGATACAGGGGCAGTTCCTTATCCCCAATTCCCGGCTCCAGGTACGGATCCTTCGGGATTTCTGAATGCCATGTATGGCATTTTTCAGAGAGCATCCTTCCCATCCGGAGCACCAGCAGGTCCCGTGGGTCCGATGGCGTTTTCTCTGGGAGTGCCGCAGCAATACGCTCAGGCTCCTTTTCTGCCTTTTATGCCGATGGCGCCTTCTTGGCAGTTTCCGGCGCCGGTTGGGAATCCGGCTCGACCTCGGATGGATCGTCATTCTTCGGAGCCTTCTCTGACGCCGAGGCCGACTCCATCGATGCCGCATCCGGCGCCGCCGACTCCACCTGTGGCGCCTCCGACGCCGGTGCCTTTGGCTCCACCGACGCCGTGTACGACGTCGACGACGCCGGCTTCCCAGATCCGTTCGAGGCGAGAGGCCCAAAGGGTTTTGGAGGAAGAAAGATATCGGGCTGAGGTGGAAGAAGGTGAAGTCGACTCTTCTTCGGATGAGTTTGGAGGTATAGAGGTAGCAAGTGGTTTGGATACCACCCCGGAGTGGGAGCATGCTTCTGCAAGGTCTTCTCCACCACAGGAATTGGCGCCCTACCACGTTGTGATCAAGAAGGCCGCAGAGTTGTTAGATCTGCAGCTGCCCTCTGTGGAGTACAAGTCCAATCTGCTTACAGAGGTGTTGCACTCTCCGACGTCGGCTTCGGAGCCTTTGTTACCTTTCAATGAGGCTCTCTTGGAACCAGTGTTGGAGGTGTGGAAGAAGCCTCTATCAGCACCGGCAGTTTGCAGACAGGTGGCAAGGAGGTACAGGGTTGCGCCAGGAGACCCGGATTTTTTATCCACGCATCCTTCTCCGGAGAGCCTAGTGGTGCAGGCTTCATGTTCTAAACATGCTTCGGGTGCTTTCCCCCAATCTCCTGCTGATAGGGAGTCAAAGAAAGTTGATCAGGCGGCCAAAAAGACATTCTCCTCAGGAAGTATGGCGTTGAAGTCATCGAATGCCACATGCTTGCTGGGGCGTTATGTTCATGCCCTGATGGACTCTATAAAAACTTTGGCCCCTAAGTTACCTGAGGGGGATAAGTCGTCCTTCATGGAGGTTGTGGCGGACACTCAGGCAGCTGCCAGGCAGGTGATCCAGTCTGGGCTGGATACGGCGGACTCGGTGGCGAGGATTATGGGGTCGTCCATTGCCGCAAGGAGACAGGCTTGGCTCCGTTCCTCAGGTTTTTCTGCAGATGTCCAGGCCACGCTGGTAGATCTGCCCTTTGACGGACAAAAATTGTTTGGGGAGAAGGCAGATTCTGCCCTTCAACGTTTTAAGGACAGTAGGTTGACGGCGAAGTCCTTGGGTCTGCAGGCTCCTGCTAAGAGTTCAACTTTCCATAAGGCTAGGGGATTCGGAAGATCATCCTTTCGCTCCTTCCGACAGCCACAACAGCAGCAGCAACAACAGCAGCAGAATCCTCTCTATCGCTCCTATAGAGGGAAGCAAAGGGGTCGGAGAGGTTCTGGTCGCAACCCCTCTTCTTCCTCCTCCTCCTCTGCTCCCAATGAGGCTTCAGGGAAGCAGCCCTAGATCCCCCATCCTGGATCATGTAAGACCTGTGGGGGGTCGGGTGTCCTACTTTCTACGGGGTTGGAAATCGGTTACAACCGACCTTTGGGTTTTGAACCTCGTAGAGACTGGGTACGCCCTTCCCTTTCGGGAGTTTCCTCCCCCTTATCCTCCTTGCCAAGGTTATTGCTCGGAGGACCACCTGCTTCTCCTGCAGAAAGAAGTTCTAGCCTTGTTTCAGAAGGGTGCAATAGAGGTGGTTCCGGAGCAGGAAAGGGGTCAGGGATGTTACTCCCGGTATTTCCTGATCCCCAAAAAGGACGGCAGATTGCGTCCGATTCTGGACCTCAGAATCTTGAATTTTTACCTGAAACAGGAGAAGTTCAAGATGCTGACCCTTGTGCAGGTTCTTCAGGCGTTGCAGCAAGGAGACTGGATGGTGTCGCTCGACTTGCAGGACGCGTACTTTCATGTCCCAATCCTGAAGTCGCACAGGAAGTATCTCCGTTTTACGGTTGGGTCGCAACATTATCAGTTTGCGGTCCTCCCGTTTGGTCTTACTACCGCACCTCGAGTCTTCACAAAGGTGATGGCAGTGGTGGCTGCTCATCTCAGGAGGTCGGGGATTCCGGTTTTTCCCTACCTGGACGACTGGCTTCTGAAGGCAGAGTCCCCAGAGATGGTGCAGCGTCATCTGCAGGTGACAGCTCAGCTGTTGTTCGACTTGGGTTTTTCGATCAATGTGCCCAAATCTCACCTGGTGCCCTCTCAACGCAACCTGTTTATAGAGGCAGTACTGGACACTACTGTGTGTCGAGCATTCCCTCCTCCTCAAAGGATTTTCGACATTCAGGAGATGATCCCTTTATTCCACAATGGAGCGGTTGTTCCAGTTCTGAAGGTCCTTCGCCTGCTCGGTCTGTTCGCTTCCTGCATTCTGTTGGTCAACCATGCATGCTGGCACATGAGGGCGCTCCAGTGGTGTCTCCGCAGGCAGTGGTATCAGCACAACGGGGATCTCGGGGAGTCGATCAAGATCTCCGGAGAAGCTGCGGCGGATCTATCTTGGTGGAGCGTGGAGGGCAATATGTCCCAAGGAAAGCCCTTCCATCTTCCTCCATCGGTGGCCACAGTAATAACGGATGCCTCCACCCTAGGGTGGGGAGCTCATCTGGGGGATCTGGAGATCAAGGGTCTTTGGTCTCCAGAGGAAAGGTTGCTTCATATCAACCTTCTGGAATTGCGGGCGATTCGTTTGGCGCTCAAGGCCTTCCTTCCTTCCCTTCGCGGTCAGTCAGTTCAAGTCCTGACGGACAACACGACCGCGATGTGGTATATAAACAAACAGGGAGGAGTAGGGTCTCTTTGTCTCTGCAGAGAGGCCCTGCGTCTGTGGTCCTGGGCTCAGGACCATCAGATTTGTCTGATGGCAAATCATCTAGCCGGGGTTCTGAACGTGCGTGCGGACAGTCTCAGTCGGCAGTTCTCCGCCGACCACGAGTGGAGGCTCCATCCGGAGGTGGTTCGTCACGTCTTTCGGACGTGGGGGACACCTCGGGTGGACCTGTTTGCCACCCGCGAGAACGCGCACTGCCCGTCGTTCTGCAGTCTCCAGTTTCCGATTCAGGGGGCGTTGGGGGACGCGTTTCAGTTGAGTTGGGGCTCACGACTCCTTTACGCGTTTCCTCCTATACCCTTGATTCCTCGGGTTCTGAGGAAGATTCGCCAAGACCGGGCCCAAGTCATATTGGTCGCCCCGGATTGGCCAAGAAGGGTGTGGTACACAGATCTTCTCCACCTCTCCTCGTGCCCTCCGCTCCGTCTCCCTCTGAGGGCAGACCTCCTCTCGCAATCGGAGGGGCAGGTTCTATACCCCCACCTCCAGAGCTTACACCTTCATGCCTGGAGATTGAACGGGGCAACCTGAGTTCCTTCTCTCTCCCACCTGATGTGGTGGATGTTATTTTATCGGCCAGGCGACACTCCACCAAGTCCATTTACTCCTACAGGTGGTCCAAGTTTGTTAAATGGTGTGGAGAGAGATCCATTGACCCTTTAAAAGCTCATCTTTCTGAGGTACTCCAGTTTGCCCTTTCCTTGGCTCAGCAGGGCTGTGCTGTGGCCACGGTTAAGGGCTATCTATCGGCCTTATCGGCATTTCTGTGCCTCCCAGATCAACCTTCGTTGTTTAAGTCTCCGGTTGTTCTGAGGTTTATCAAGGGCCTTACAAACATGTTTCCTCCCACTCCATTTGTAATGCCTCAGTGGGACCTTAATCTTGTCTTAACCTTTCTGATGGGGTCCCCTTTTGAGCCTCTACATAGTTGTCCCTTGAGGCTGTTGTCCTTTAAGGTGGTTTTTCTTGTGGCCATAACCTCGGCAAGGAGGGTTAGTGAGCTTCAAGCTCTTAGTTCCAAACCTCCTTTTCTTACCTTACATGCTGAAAGGATGGTTCTTAGGACCAGGGCTGCCTTCCTGCCAAAAGTTGTTACTCCTTTCCATTTGGGGCAGTCTATTACCCTCCCTGTTTTCTATCCACCCCCTCATCCCTCCAAGGAGGAGGAAAGACTCCATCGCCTTGACCCAAAGAGGGCTATGAGTTTTTATCTGGACAGAACCAAGGACTTTCGCCTTGATGACCAGCTCTTTATTGGCTACGTTGGTCGTTCTAAAGGTAAAGCGGTGCACAAGCGCACGCTGTCAAGATGGATAATACTGACCATCAAGATCTGCTACGCCCTGGCTGGTAAGACTCCTCCTGAGGGTATTCGTGCTCACTCTACTAGAGCTAAGTCTTCAACGTCTGCTCTGGCCCGGGGTGTTCCTGTGGCAGATATTTGTAAGGCCGCGACTTGGGCCTCCCTCCATACTTTCGCAAAGCATTATTGCTTGGACTCTGAGATGAGGAGGGAGGGCCACTTCGCGCGCTCAGTGTTACAAGACTTTCTGGTATAGGAAGGTGGACACCCTCCTCCGGGAGTGGGGACTGCTGTGGGAATCTATTCACAAGGTGAGGAATCCACTGGCAGATGTATCCATCAGAAGAACAAGTTACTTACCTTCGGTAACGCTTTTTCTGGTGGATACAGTATCTGCCTGTGGATTCCTCACCAACCCACCCGCCTCCCCGTTGTCCACCTTTGTATGCCATGAAAGAGGTCTTGTTTGAAATGTTGTTATACTTTCTTGTACATTTGTAGGAAATGCTTGGTTGTTTAGCATGCTTATGTTTTGTATGCTATGTATATGTGTTGGTATTCTATATACTGTGTATACTTGGAGTTGTCGTTGGTTCACCTGTTCGCCTCGAAGGCACGGAAAAAATGGGTGGAACTGACGTCATCACGCCGACGTGGGCTTCTTATGGCTCCGGTGACGTCGTACGGAGTCGCGTGCGGAGCCGATGCATTGTGACGTCGCCCACGTCGACGTGGAATGCTGGGGAAGAAAAGTTCCGTGGAATGCTGGCGCAGAGGATATTCACAAGGTGAGGAATCACAAGGTGAGGAATCCACAGGCAGATACTGTATCCACCAGAAAAAGCGTTACCGAAGGTAAGTAATTTGTTCTTTTGGCTGGAGCAAAAGTTGATCAATTGATGGTTTGTCTTAATCGCAGGGAAAAATCACCCCCATGTCACCCATGGAAACCAAGGTACTTTACTGATGTTGCTTAAAATCCATTGAAGGGACGCTGTTGTGTATTTACTTGATGGCTCTACGTCATTAGGGAAAGGTTAATCCAGTCATGTTCTTTTGTTTTAGTAAACTATGTAATCTCGTTTTAGTACAATGGGTACAATTAAAGTAAACCAAGATTACAGATCCCAGAATGCAATGGGATGTTAAATAAAATCCAAGGTGAGAGTCCTGTCTTGCAAGTTACAAGAATTCATCCAAATCCCTTATACATGGACCACGTATTGAACAGTATGAACGAAGTCCGTAACCATGCCTCTAAGAACCGTAAGTGGTGGGCATCGTGAAAAAAAGCTGGCTCACTCGATCAGATGTTGGTGATCTACCCACCTGCCCAAATTTCTCAACTGGTGAACAAGCCACAAGAATAGTTTGAGGAACACTTTTAACATGGTCACCATTGCTGGGGAAACCACTTCCTTGGTAACTATACCACACCTCACACTGTAGAGATGGAGGTTTTTCATTCTGAAGCCTATGTCCTGATCACAAAGTGGGCGTAATGTAAGTGTGCATAATATTTATTACATTTGCCTTGTAATGAGCTTCAATTTCATTAAACCGATTCCAAGACTCATTTTTGGCATACTCGATTGCACTCACATCTATCAAATGTGTGTATTGTTTAATACATTGTAATATAATTCTTTAATGGACATATTTATAATCTTAACTGCAATTATGACGGGGTTTATCATTTACTAATAAAAATCTTTATGTAACAAATACTGCAATCACTAGTATCCATGTTTCAAGCAAATTCGTCCTCCTCATTCCCTACCACCATTGGTTTCACTTTCTCTTTATATTTATAAAGCCCTAGCTCTCGGCTCGTCATGCTTTTTTCAGATCTCTGCAAAACACAGTAAGAAAGAACACAACACTGTACGAATAAAAAGATGAAAGCTGGAAACCTGGTTGCTGTAGAAACAACATGCAGACACATTATTTATCATCACTCGGGTAGCCTGGCAATCAGGATTGTACAGTAAGGGGCATATGTATCAACATCACCATTTGCGATTCTCAAATAGCGATTTTTAAAGAATCGCTATTTGAGAATTGCAAAACGGGATGTATTTAAAAAATTGCAAACTTTTTGCGATTTCTTAAAATTCCTTAATTGCGATTAGCAAATTGCGAAATCGCAATTAAGGAATACCTGCCCATTCATTTCTATGGGCCAGGAGACCCATAGGAATGAATGGGAAGTAATTCTCAAATAGCGAATCGCAATTTGCTAATCGCTATTTGAGAATAATTTCAAAGGTGCAAGGGTGTCATGATGACACCCTGATGCACCCCTGAAATGAGCATGTGTGTGCATATGGCGCACATACATGCCCTAAGGGCATGTATGAGCGTCACGTGGCACTTTGCAAAATTCAAAAAAGTGTATTTTGAAAGGAAATCGCAAATTACCACCAACTGGAAGTTGGTGGTAATTTGCGATTTCTTAAGGATAATTTGCACAATTTGGGTGCTTTTTACATATCATTTAAGAAATCGCAATTTGCGATTTCTTAAATGCTTACGCAAAATTAAGAAATCGCTAAATTAGCAATTCCTTAATTTTGCGATGGGATTTGGCTCATACATCCCGATTACCGATTTTTTAATCGCAAACGCTGTTATTTTGCGAATCGCAGCGTTTGCGATTAAAAAATCGTTTGATACATATGCCCCCAGGTCATTTGCTGTAGAATTTGCAAATGAATTTACGATACTTTAAGTAAAAACAGGTGCAAGAAATAAGAGGTTACACTTTTCTGGGCACGTACCTCAACCATTAAACAAGACAGACTTGCGCATGTTACGAAAATTAAATCATTACTTACTGCCTTTCTGTGTTAAAACTTTTAATTATAGGGCTGCTTGCTTCTATAGCTGACAGACTAGTGCTGCAGCTGCGCAGTGCACTAGGGCGGGTGAAAAGTGAGGACACTAATCCCCATTGGTCAGACTCGGGAGGAAACACTTGCCGATTCTCCAAGGAGGGACGGGGCCGGGCTATGAATCCATTTTCAAGCATTCATTGGTAGCGCACTAGCGCTATGATTGCTGTTAGTTTGGCTGAGGCAAGGACCTCACCCAGGCAGTTTTTCCAGAGGTTTGTGCCTCATTATAAAGCAGTAAAAAAAACACAGGAATATAACCCATAGACCGAGATGAGATTTGGGTAAGTACAGGAGAAATAAACAACAATATCTTAACCGGATTCAGTAAAAATAAATACACTTGTATGTACACGACATTACAGGTAAAGAACAAAAGAGAGCGACTCCAAATTATTCGTTGAATATGCTCAAGGCATCATATATTTTGAGAAAAAGCGGGGTATACACAATCAATCAATCAGTACTTGTAAAGCGCACTACTTACCCGTGAGGGTCTCAAGGCGCTGAGGGAGGGGGTGCCGCTACTGCTCGAAGAGCCAGGTCTTGAGGAGTCTTCTGAAGGTGAGTAGGTCTTGGGTCTGTCGTAGGTGGGTAGGGAGGGTGTTCCAGGTCTTGTCAGCGAGGAAGGAGAAGGATCTGCCACCGGAGGTCGTTCGTTGGATGCGGGGGACAGAGGCGAGGGCGAGGCTGGCGGAGCGGAGCTGGCGGGTGGGGGTGTAGAAGCTGAGTCTGCTGTTAAGGTAGGCTGGTCCGGTGTTGTGGAGTGCTTTGTGTGCGTGGATGAGGAGCTTGAAGGTGATCCTCTTGTCGACGGGGAGCCAGTATAGGTCTCTCAGGTGGGGGTTGATATGGCTGCAGCGAGGGATGTTGAGGATCAGTCGGGCGGAGGTGTTTTGGATGCGTTGCAGCTGTCGCAGGTGTTTGGCCGGGATTTCTGCGTAGGGTGCGCTGCCGTAGTCCAGCCTGCTGCTGACGAGGGCCTGTGTCACTGTTCTTCTTGTTTCAGTGGTGATCCACTTGTAGATCCTGCGTTGCATGCGGAGGGTGTTGTAGCAGGAGGAGGTGACGGTGTTGACCTGTTTCGACATGGAGAGGGAGGAGTCGAGGATGATTCCTAGGTTGCGTGCATGATCAGTGGGTGTTGGTGCTGTTCCCAGTGTGGTCGGCCACCAGGAGTTGTCCCAGACTGAGGGGGTCGATCCGAGGATGAGGATCTCCGTCTTGTCAGAGTTCAGCTTCAGTCGGTTGTTCCTCATCCACTCGGCGACGTCCTTCATTCCCTCGTGGAGGTTGGTTTTGGCGGTGTGCGGGTCCTTGGTAAGGGAGAAGATGAGCTGGGTGTCGTTGGCGTATGAGATGATGTTGAGGTCGTGCTGGCGGCTCACTTGTGCGAGGGGGGCCATGTAGACGTTGAACAGCGTCGGGCTGAGGGATGAGCCCTGGGGTACGCCGCAGATGATGTCGGTGGCTTCGGATCGGAAGGGTGGGAGTCGGACGCTCTGGGTTCTGCCGGTGAGGAAGGACGTGGTCCAGTCGAGGGCTTTCTCTTGGATTCCGGCTTCTTGGAGGCGTGTCTTTAGTGTGCGATGGCAGACCGTGTCGAAGGCGGCTGACAGGTCCAGGAGGATGAGGGCTGATGTTTCGCCGTTGTCTAGTTGGCGCCTGATGTCGTCTGTGGCTGCGATGAGGGCTGTCTCGGTGCACAACAGTTATAACAGCACTGTTAAGCATGAATGCAATGGCAACCCTAGAACACTAAGTGCACATTGTGCTCGTGACAGGACGTGACCGCGCAAGTGACAAAGTGAGGCACACAGCACTAGGCGCAAAAGTGAAAGGTGAGATACAATATATACACGATTGTTGGTTCAACACAATAATTTCTTTGGAAGAGTTAAATACGATTCAAAGAATGATTTCATGAACCAAAGAGGAGATCTGCGCCATAAATTGCACTGGTATGGGAAGGTCGACTGCGTTTCAATCCTATTGAATTAGGATCATCATCAGGACCGGGTAGCCAAGATCAAGAGTGCTGTGGCACAAGGCGGTTTGGGCCCAGGTGTGAGGAGGTAGAGTCCGGGGGGGGGGTTTTGTAGGCAGCGTCGAAGGACGTCTTCAGCAGAATTCGATAGTTGGGAGAAGATCGTCCGTAAACAATTCAGGGAAGCAGGGTCGGAGCCCCGATCCACTGCTAGGGTGACTGGTAATTGATTCCTAAGAAATGACGGCCGTGGCAGGAAATGGATCCTGTGATGGCTTGCGGGGAAAAAAGTAACGTCGGGCCGCCACAGACGTGTGCGTGTTCTCCGGTGTCTCGTGGGCATTATAAAGCAGGCGGCCGCGTCATCCAAATTCAAATATTTTACGTGCAAATCCACGTCAAATCAGCCCAACACTGAAACCCAGCTATGGATTTACAGTGGGATATCAGCTCTTTACCAGGATGACAGTGTGAATGTAGCATTACTGGAATGTAGTGAGCTGATATCATGCGTAGACCCGGCCCTAAAAAATAAGTGCCGGTGCTAAGCAGCGGAAAGCACCGGCACAAATTAAGCACTGCGTGACAGATACGTCACTTCTGAGAATAGAGCGGCCATCTGGGAGAGGTGGCGATCAGGGGACACTGGTCTCTGGCAGAGACGGTGATCCAAATAAATTTGTTGGAGCTCTGGGTGATTCAATTGCCATTCAATCAATCAATCAATGACACTTATAGAGCGCGCTACATACCCGTAGGGTCTCAAGGCGCTGGGGGGGGGGGGTGCCGCTACTGCTCGAACAGCCAGGTCTTCAGCTTCTTCCTGAAGGAGAGGTGGTCTTGGGTCAGGCGCAGGTCGGGAGGGAGGGAGTTCCAGGTCTTGGCGGCCAGGTAGGAGAAGGACCTTCCTCCTGTAGTCGCTCTTCGGATGCGGGGGACGGCGGCGAGGGCGTGGTTGGCTGATCGGAGGTGGCGTTTGGGAGCGTAGAAGTTGATCCGGCTGTTGAGGTAGCTCGGGCCTTGGTCGTGTAGGGCTTTGTGTGCGTGGGTGAGGAGGCGGAAGGTGATTCTTTTGTTGACGGGGAGCCAGTGAAGGTCTCTCAGATGTCCGGAGATGTGGCTGGTTCGTGGGATGTCGAGGATGAGTCTGGCTGAGGCGTTCTGGATCCGCTGGAGTCTCTTCTGGAGCTTGGCGGTGGTACCGGCGTAGAGGGCGTTGCCGTAGTCCAGTCGGCTGGTGACGAGGGCCTGGGTGACGGTCTTCCTGGTCTCGGTGGGGATCCACCAGAAGATCTTCCGTAGCATGCGTAGGATGTTGAAGCACGCCGAGGAGACGTTGTTGACTTGCCTGGTCATGGAGAGGGAGGAGTCCAGGATGAAGCCCAGGTTGCGTGCGTGGTCCGTTGGTTTGGGTGCGGTGCCCAGGGCGGGAGGCCACCAGGAGTCGTCCCAGGCGGAGGGTGAAGAGCCCAGGATGAGGACCTCCGTCTTGTCAGAGTTCAGTTTCAGGCGGCTGGTCGTCATCCACTCGGCTACCTCTTTCATCCCTTCGTGCAGGTTGGCTCTGGCGGAGGCGGGGTCGTTGGTCAGGGAGAGGATCAGCTGGGTGTCGTCGGCGTAGGAGATTATGCTGAGGTTGTGTTTGCGTGCGATGGCCGCGAGGGGGCTCATGTAGACGTTGAAGAGGGTGGGGCTCAGAGATGATCCTTGAGGGACGCCGCAGATGACTTCGGAGGCCTCTGACTTGTACGGTGGTAGGCGGACTCTCTGTGTTCTTCCGTCGAGGAAGGAGGTGATCCATTCCAGTGCCTTGTCCTGGATTCCGATGTTGCTGAGGCGCTGTACTAGGGTGCGGTGGCAGACAGTGTCGAATGCCGCGGAGAGGTCTAGGAGGATGAGGGCCGCTGTTTCTCCGTTGTCCATCAGGGCTCGGATGTCATCGGTGGCGGCGATGAGGGCGGTCTCGGTGCTGTGATTGGCTCGGAAGCCGGACTGTGAGGGGTCGAGGGATCCATTCGTCTCGAGGAAGGCGGCCATCTGCTTGTTGACGGTCTTCTCGATGACTTTGGCTGGAAACGGGAGGAGCGAGATGGGGCGGTAGTTCTTGAGTTCGGTGGGGTCCGCTGTTGGTTTCTTGAGTAGAGCGCTGAGTTCGGCGTGCTTCCAGCTCTCAGGGAAGGTGGCCGTGTCGAAGGATGTGTTGATGATGTCTCGCAGGTGGGGTGCGATGACAGCGTCGGCCTTTTTGAAGACGTGGTGAGGGCAGGGGTCGGTCGGTGATCCGGAGTGGATGGAGTTCATCGTGCGGATGGTGTCTTCGGTGCTGATCGGGGTCCAGGCGTGGAGGGTGGTGGTGGGGGGTGGTTGTCCGGTCATGGTGTGCGTTGGTTGGTTGTTGAAGCTGTTGTGTATGTCCGCGATCTTGTTGTGGAAGTATGAAGCGAGGGAGTTGCAGAGGTCTTGCGATGGGGTGATGTCGTTGTTTCCTGCGCTGGGGTTGGAAAGCTCTTTCACGATGTTGAAGAGTTCCTTGCATTTGTGTGCGTTGTTGTCCAACCGGTCCTTGAATGCTGTTTTCTTGGCGGCGCGGATCAGCTGGTGGTGCTTCCGGGTGGCAAGCTTGAAGGAGGTCCTGTTGTCCGGTGTAGGTTCCCTTCTCCAGACTTTCTCGAGGGCTCGGCAGTTCTTCTTGGAGCTCTTGAGTTCGTCGGTGAACCACGGGGCTTTCTTGCTGCGGGGTCTGCTGGGCGGGGTCCTCAGCGGGGCGAGCTCGTCCGCGCAGATGCAGATCCACTTCGTGAGGTTGTCGGCGGCCTGGCTGGGGTTCGCTGAGCTGGCAGGAGGGTGCTGGCTCAGGGAGGTGGCGAGCTGGTCTGCTGTGATCTTGTTCCAGCTTCTGCGGGCGGCCTGTTGCTGGTGGTGGTGGGTCGTCGTTCTCTTGAAGGTGAAGTGGACGCAGCTGTGGTCCGTCCATTGAAGCTCTGTGGCGTGGCTGAAGTCGATGTCTGTGCTGGAAGAGAAGACTGCGTTGAGTGTGTGTCCGGCGAGGTGGGTGGGGGTGGACACCAGTTGCTTGAGTCCGAGATTGGCGAGGTTGTCGAGCAGGGTGCTGGTGTTGTGGTCGTTGTTGTTCTCCAGATGGAAGTTGAGGTCCCCCAGGAGGATGTAGTCAGCGGAGGGGAGGGCATGCGGGCTGACGAAGTCGGCGATGTCCTCGCTGAATTGTGTGCGTGGTCCCGGTGGTCGGTAGATCAGGGTGCCTCTGAGGGTGGTGTTCGGGTTGGTGTGGATCTGGAAATGCAGGTGTTCGGCGCTGGTCAGGGTGTTGTCGGTGCTGGTCGTGAGACGGATGGTGTTCCTGTGGATGATGGCGATGCCTCCTCCCATCTGGTTGGCGTTGCGGTCCCTCCGGACGATCTTGTAGCCCTCTGGGATAGCGATGGCGATGTCGGGAGCTGAAGAGGCGTTCATCCAGGTCTCCGTGAGGAAGGCAACGTCAGGGGCTGTGGCGTCTAGAAGGTTCCAGAGTTCGATGGCGTGTCTGTGGACGGAGCGGGTGTTGAGCAGGATGCACTTGAGGTGGGTGCTGCTGGTGTTCGACTTGGCGGGTGCTGGTGCGAGGCAGGTCCGGATGCAGGTGAATTTGCAGGCGTGGCAGCTGAAAGGTCCGTGGGTGCGTCGTGGAGTGGCTTGGTGGCATTCTGGGAGTCGGCCGGTGTTGAGTGCGATGAGGGTGGCGGCGGAGTACGACAGTCGGGTAGGTCGGGGTCTTCGTGGGCCAGCGGTCCTGGCGCTGGTCGCGATCCGGTCGCGGACGGGCGCAGACGGGCTTACCTTTGGCGCGCCTTCGGCGCACAATCGGCGCGCCCGCTGCGCGTTCGCACGGTCGCCATTTAAGGCCAAGTGCGCGGGTGGGCGGAGCAGCTGGGAGGCGGGAGCGGGGAGGGTACAGAAGAAAAAAGGGGCGGGGAAAGCGGCGGTGGCGGGAAGGGAGAGCGGAGGGCGGCGAGGTAGGCGGACAAACAGGAAGGAAACGCACAACACAGGCACAACAATCCCAATAAAAAACAGGCACAAATGGGGGCAAAAACAGGGCAAAAAACACAAACCAGCAGCAGTTCAGGAGAACCGGCAGGCGATCACGGACCACGCCGGAGGGGGCGTGGTCAGCGGCAGCGAGGCAGAAGCGGCAGGGCAAAGGGGCACACGCAGCAGCTGGTGGCCGTGCGGCGCGGGGGTGTCCCACAAGTGGGTCACACTCACCTGCGTCGCACGGTCGCCATTTAAGGCCAAGTGCGCGGGTGGGCGGAGCAGCTGGGAGGCGGGAGCGGGGAGGGTACAGAAGAAAAAAGGGGCGGGGAAAGCGGCGGTGGCGGGAAGGGAGAGCGGAGGGCGGCGAGGTAGGCGGACAAACAGGAAGGAAACGCACAACACAGGCACAACAATCCCAATAAAAAACAGGCACAAATGGGGGCAAAAACAGGGCAAAAAACACAAACCAGCAGCAGTTCAGGAGAACCGGCAGGCGATCACGGACCACGCCGGAGGGGGCGTGGTCAGCGGCAGCGAGGCAGAAGCGGCAGGGCAAAGGGGCACACGCAGCAGCTGGTGGCCGTGCGGCGCGGGGGTGTCCCACAAGGCATTTCTTCCCTTTGTCAAGGGGAAGCTGGTGCAAGTGTTCATAGACAACACCTCCGCCATGTGGTACTGCAAAAAGCAGAGCGGGGTGGGGTCGTGGACCCTTTGTCGAGAGGCCCTGCGTCTCTGGACCTGACTGGAACAGCAGGGCATAACCCTGGTGGTTCAACACCTGGCAGGTTCCCTGAACACCAGGGCGGACAAAATCAGCCGTCAATGCCGAATGGATCATGAGTGGCATCTTCGGACGAAGGTGGCGCAAGGTCTCTTTCAGCAGTTGGGAAAACCTTGGTTGAATTTGTTTGCCTCCAAAGAGAACATGCAGTGTCAGCAGTACTGTGCGCTGGAGTTTCCAAGGCAGCTATCGCTCAGCGACGCCTTTCATTGCAAGTGGAGCTCAGGCCTGCTGTATGCCTTTACGCCCATATCACTCCTGCCCAAGGTTCTGAAGCAGATCAGAAGCTACTGAGCCCAAGTCATCCTTGTGGCTCCGACTGGGCAAGGAGAGTCTGATATCCAGAGCTTTTGAGAATGAGCATCAATACTCCGATCAGGCTGCCCCTTCTGGAGGATCTCTGTTGCAGCAGCAGGGGAGGATTCTCCACCCAAACCTGTAAACTCTGCGCCTCCATGCGTGGAGATTGAGTGGTGACAGTTGGTAGCTTTTGACCTTCCTCCCGAAGTCTATAATGTTAATCTAGTGGCCGGGTGGCCCTTCACTAAGACGATATACGCCTGCCATTGGCAGAACTTTTTATTATACTGTCCAGATGGGTCTGTTGACCCTCTTTCTGCATCTCTTTCTACCATCTTTTTGTTCATTCTGACCCTTGCCGAACAGGGCTCTGCTTTGGAAACCCTCAAGGATTACCTTTTTGCCCCGTCTGCTTTTTTGCACTGCCAGGCCATCCCTCTCTCTTCAAATCTCCCATTGTACATAGATTTCTGAAAGGACTGGCTCCCCTGTTTCCACCAACGCCCTTTAATATGCCGCAGTGGGACCTTAATTTGCTCCTCACCTATCTGATGTGCGCTCCCTTTGAGCCTTTACATAAGTGTTCCCTCCAGATGTTGACCATCAAAATAGTCTTCTTGGCGGTGATTACATCGGCCCGGAGGGTGAGTGAGCTGCAGGCGTTATCTTGCTTGCTTCCTTATCTTATGTCCTTGCCGAACAAGGGGATGCTTCGCACCCAGGCATCCTTTTTACCAAAGGTTGTGACCTCTTTCCATCTGGGTCAGTCCATCACGTTGCCCACCTTCTTTGCTCCCCTGCATCCTTCTAAGGAAGAGGAGCGTGTCCTCCGGCTGGACCCATAGAGTGTTATCGTTCTACCTTGACCTCACAAAAGAGTTCTGGGTGGATCACCAACTCTTTGTGGGGTACGTGGGAGCGAAGAAGTGAATGGCAGTGTAGATTAGGACCATCTCTCGCTGGGTTGTTCTCTGCATCAAGATCTGTTATGCCCTGGCAAAAAAGCAGCCGTCTGAGGGATGAATGGCCCATTCCACCGGGGAAAGGCTGCGACTATGGCCTTGGCTTGGGGTGTCCCAGTCCAAAACATCTATCAGGCGGCAACGTGGGCATCTTTGCACTCGTTCGCAAAACACTAATGGACAGTCAGGTCTGTAGCGAGGGGCACTTTGCCTCCTCTGTCCTGCAGGACTTCCTAGTATAGGATATTTGTCCGCAGCCACCTCCGGGGTGATATTGCTTGGGTATTTAATTCAAAGGTAAGGGATCTGCATCTAGCAGATGAACAAGTTACTTACAAGTTACTTACCTTCGGTAACGCACTATCTGGTAGAGACTATCTAGCTGCAGATTCTTTACATCCCCACCCATGCTGCCCCGCTTTGCAGATTAATGTTGTAGGGCAGGGTTACTCACCCTTTCGTCGGCCTAGTTTTTCACATAACTGCTTTCCTGGCTCTGCGCTTCTGGCGTGGAAAAAAAAAGTACTAACATTGGCGCGCCTGGGTGGCGCCTGTATAGGCAACGCAACATCATAACCTATGACATCACGCAGAGCCAAATGGGGTTATAGCTCAGCAATAGTTTCCGGAACCAGCCTGATGCCTGGGACATTCAAAGGTAAGGAATGTGCAGTTAGATAGATTCTCTACCTGTCTACCAGATAATGTGTTACCGAAGGTAAGTAACTTGTTTATCTGATAGATACTTCTAGCTGCAGATTTCTTACCTTTGAATTAGATAGTCAAGCGACCCTTTGGTTTTTCAGTGAATTTCCAAAAAATTTAAGATTGTATTTCCTAATTGTAATCTGTTAAGGTTTAATTTCTGTGAAACTTGCATCGTGCCATAATGAATCCTGCCCTGCGTATTTATCCAAGAAGACGCCACCGTTTTGTGCAACACCTCTACCTAACTGGAGTACTTTCTACTGGCTAATTAGTAAGTGCTATCTCGTTGGGTAAGTGTATAGTGCATCTCCTACACTACAGCTGCGTAAAGGATGCCAAGGAAATGTCTCCATTGACCTTGTGTTTCTGTAACTTTGCCAGTGTGATTGTTCCTTGAGCATCTTCACCAGGCACATTTATAAGGTGGAACTGCAGAGAAAACACACTTGGATGATTTGTAATTGTGTGTCTTTGGAGATATGATCCTATTCCTAGGCATCGAGAGGCCCTCTCCAAAATCATCGAGAAACATGCTTGGAGGGGGCCTTTTAGTAAGCTGTCCATCATCATGAGAAAAGAGCGGGAAGACGCTGCATACCGCTAATGTATATGGGCAGGGGCCAAACGGATGGGTTTCTAGGCAAGTTTAAGTTTAGAACACGATCTGTGGTCTCAACAGCAGATGTCAAGAAAGAACCCTCTCATCACAGACACTATGTGAGATATTGCGCTAGCGAAAAGAACGGATGCAAACACCTCCATCACAGACTACAGATAACTTTTTACGGTGGAAATTTAGAGGAGATGCGATTGTATTCTTAGGCATTAAGACCCCATCTCCAAAATCAGCAGGAAACGCGCTCCAGGGGCCTATGTTTTTAACATGGAAGGAAGGCCGCGCAGACCCACTCCCTGGCCAATTTAATGCCCGGGGTCCAGCTATTACCAAATTTGCATTTTGGTTAATAGCTCTAAAACTACTGAACGGATTTACACCGAATCACAAAAAGCTTAACCTGCAGAACTAAATCTACCTTTCTTCACAATTTAGTGCAATTCTGTCCAGCGGTTTGAGCTGTAGTCGTGTTCAAAACTTCTATGGGAATTAACATGGGGAAAACGCGTTTTGGGACCACCTCTTTATCATAGCCCCGATTGACATGCTGACGTCAGTTTAAACCTATATATAAATTCTAAACTTTAAATCAAAGATATTATATAAGTGTGTGTGTGTGTGCGTGCGTGCGTGTGTGTGTATCAAACACTAATCAGCCCTTCAGGGAGACAAATTAGGGCACACAGCAGGGTTGCAGGACCTCATTTATTTCTAAACAGCATAATGCGTTTCGGCGGGTGTGCCTTTTTCAAATGCAAATTACACCAGGGCTTTTCTACACTTTAATATGCATGCTACCTCGCTCTCATTGAAGGTAACATTCTGGCCACATTCTCATTGGGGGGAAAATTGTGGCCACTCTGGTATGGGTATGCCCAGACGTGGGTCGGTTGCTCACTGTGCCACTAGATTGAAGCTAGCCTGGCTGATGAGGGGTAATATCCCAAAACCGGTCCCAGGATGCTTGTTTCTGGTCCAGGGAGGACCTGGCTTGGCAGTTCGGGCTGGACTGTTCTCAAAAGGAACAGGGTCAAGACTGATTTGCATATGGCTGTATCTAAACTGGGGTGACATGGTGAGCAAAAGAACAATGGATTTGTATTGTATTGTATTGTGAATTTATATAGCGCAAAACTGTCACCCTACGGGTATCCTGGCACTGCAGCTTTAACCCAGATCTCTTGACCGGGTGTGAATGTATGATTTATTCAGCTTTCCGTCCATCATTTGTTTGCGAATCACTCTTCCCTAAAATGAACATGGTAAGTACTTAAGTATACTCCCGATTGGCTACTGGTGTCCCCCAGTGCTTAATTTGAGCCGGGGCTTTCCGGTGCTCAATCATGTCCGGTGCTCGGCACCGGCACCTCATTGTCAACACTATACTTAGAACAGTCCACCACATGGTGGCGCTGTTCATCTAATCTAATTTAGAGATGAGCAGGACAATGGTAGTTCAGGACTACAATGTACATTAAAATTGCTAATACCTGCCTCCCCAGCCATTCCTTTAGCTTTGGGGACCTGTAATAATCTGAACTGTCGCATTTACATGCGAGAAAGAGGGTTAGTAGTTGTTTTGGCAGCGATGGGTCGTGCAAGCTGCAGTGGCCTCCTGGTCAGAGCCCTGGCACTTAATATTTTACAAATTAGGCACTGCTAAGGTGTACCCAGGGCATAGGTACACCAGGGGTCTCCCATGGGCTGAAGCATGTATTATGCCACCCATGAGAGACCACTCAAATTGTGACCTCAGGCCTGTCATTGCAGCCTGTGTAAGCTGATGCTAGCACCACTTACAACAGATATAGGTTCCCCTACATCTGAGTTCACTACACTTAAAACCTATAAATCACCCCTAAGGTAGGCCATTCAATCCTGAAGGCAGGGTGCAGGGTCCTCAGTGTGAGGGTGCCCCTGCATGAGCAGAACACCCCTACAACCTTCTGGGTCCATTCTCCCGGGTTGTAAGGGCATCAGCTATTATGACATATAAAGTGGCCATGCGTCATTATGCGATGACCATCTTTAAACTAGCTGTAACTAACCCAGTCATGATTCCAACATGTTTGATACTAATATCACACATGTTGAAATCATACCCAAACACCGTAAACGGTGTGGGAGGTATGATTCCATGCTCTGTAAAGCTCCTCTGGGAGGCCATTAGTGCTCCCGATAGCAGTCTTCCAGAACCGGACAGTAAGATAGGGCTACTGCCAAGCTCAAGCAGGGGACGGCAGAACAATAGATTCCTGTCAAAGGGAGGTGTGACCACCTCCCAGACAGGGTTTAGTGTATTGGGGCATGGTGGGGACGCTTGCCAGTGCCACTGAGACTGCTTGAAGGGCACATTTGGCGTCCTCCTTGCATACTCCGGTTCAAATCAGTTCAGGGAGCCGTTGGCTCCCACTCTTGCGCGAAATGGGACAAAGGACATGGGAGTATCCTCCCCACTGTCCGGCCCCTCCTCTGGAAGGTACCCCTGCATTGTTCCAACTCTTTCCTAAGGGTACTTGTGGGCTTACCTGTGGGTGGGTCCCTAGATTTGTCGTGGGACAAGATTCACATCAAACACCACTTCAACTTCGACTGTCTGGACACTCTGGACTTCGCTTTGGGAACCAAGACTGCAATGGGGGATGATTCCTGCAGCTCCTGGTCTCGACTTCCTGCTGGTCTTCTGCAACGTCTGTGCCTGTGCTCCATACAGGTTCTTCACCAGGCCTGCGGACATCCAAGACACCTGAACGAATCTCCTTTGGAGTGAAGGAGTCACTCCCCTGCATCTGCAGGCACCACAACGCAGCTCCCACGGACTCCGGAAGGCTCAGCAACACAGGGGGGGCGCTAGAGGGCACACGGCAAGATGACTGCACCGTAGTGCAGCTCCGCCAGCCGCCAGCATTATCCTTTGAATATCCTGCTCCCTACTAGTCATCCGAGCCTTCAAATGCATGGCGGCTCATCTATAACAGCTGTGCATCACTCTGGCAGTGTTTAAAGGCAATTGACAGCCCCAAAAAGCCGAAAGAAGCGGAGGGCGGTGCATTGCAGCGGGAGCAACATGGCAGCCGTCTGAGGACCGGCGAGATTTCGAGAACACAGTGTTGGAGGTTACGGCTGGTACTGCGAAAACTGACAGGTGTTTACCTGCCTCTACAGTCCTGCTGAAGCTCGTTGCGAGGAACTGCCAACCAGCGGTGCCGCGGATCCAGGTGCGTGTGCGAAGCGGGGACCCGCGGCCTATGCGGATTGTGCTCTGTGAGTTGCAAACTCGCCCTGGGGACATTTAGCCTGCGGTGCCCGCGGCCTGGAGGGCGTTGGACAGGTGTCGTGGGCTGGAGCTGCGTGGCAGGGAGCTCCTGCTGACCGGGAGCTGAGATCGAGGTGAGGCAGGAGCGCGCTGAGAGATAGTGGCGCTTTCTGCCCTGGAGGCCCGTCTGCCTACAGCATAGCGGTGGGGCCATATCCTGCGGTGGGGAAATTTTTTGCTGGTATAGCGCTTGTTGTGGTGTGGAAGCTGGTGTGAGGACTTGAAACCTGCGGACCTGCCTGGCCTGCGGTGAGGCTTCGAGGCGTGCTGATGCGGGGGGCTTTGGCAGTCTGGAGTCGCCTGTCTGTTCATTGCTGGGCCTAGAGGGTTGAATCCTGGCCTAACTGATATCACGCCCCCCCCGCTGGTGCGCCGTGCGATTCCCCTGCTTGATTTGCATACGCGGGCCTAACTAAGTGCCGCTAAAGCGCTTCTGGTGGACAGCTGTGTGGTGATCTCTCCACTACCCACAATATCCCACAATTTGCGTATGGCCTCTGTGCTGGAGCTTGATGTGAGTACACCAAATCGGCAGCGGGAAGCGGAGCCATGTGACCGAGCCTAACTGGGGAGGCCTACTCATGCCTGTGGGCGGACCTCATCGCTCTCCTGCATCCAGAATCAGAGCCTAGCACACTGCCCCATGCATAGGCCCTCGTCAATACTGACTAGTATACATTGACTGGCACCACGTGGACAGAAAACTGAGGGGGCACTAGCGACTGCATCTTTGGTTGCACATAGTGTTCTGCCCTGGTCCCTACTATCTCTTAGCGTGCGGAGTGCCTACTGGAGAGACCATGCAGCGCCAGTGCTTATAGAAGCAACTGAGGAAAATAAGATTAAGTAACGGGCGCTGGTTTCTGTGTGTCGCTGCCACCATGGGCAAACCGGACAAAAATCAACCACACCTCAACTTTGACATGCGCAGGTCAGGGAAGTCACAGCAAACTGACGCTTCTGACTCAGAACTGGATAATGCGGGCTGAATCCCCGTCTGCCCTAGAGAAGACACTTGCAGCTATCCAGGCTAGCCTGCAGTCCATAGACGGAAAAATTGAGGCCCTTAATGGACGTATGGACCAGATGTCCACTAAACTCGACAAACGTGCAGCTAGGATAATGAAGGCGGAGCAACGCATTTCGAATGCGGAGGATAGCCTACAGCAGGTCACGACCACAACAAATGACATGGAGAAAATATTGGCGATCATCCAGGCTAAAAATGAGGACCTTGAAGCGCGATCACGGCGTAATAATATACGCATTTTGAGTCTGCCAGAATCCACAAATGTGGGAAAATTGGAAACCTATGTGGAAAACATGTTCCGAGACTTTTGTGGCGCTGAAAATCTTTCAAGCCTGCTAATTGTGGAACTGGCTCATCGCTCCTTGGCGGTCCGTCCGCGTCAGGGCACGCCACCCAGACCAATCATCGCCCGCTTGCTGAACTTTAAGGACCGGGATGCGGTGCTTCGCATTTCCCGACAGAAGGGTACCATCACATATCAGGGTAATAACCTATCATTTTATCCTGACTTCACAGTGACAGTACAGGTGGCAAGAAAAGAATTTCAACAAGTAAAAAAGATTTTGATTACTGAGAATATTCAATATGCCATGCTCTATCCAACTTGCCATCGGATAGGTACTGATGATAAATCCAGGATCTTCACTAGACCCAAGCAAGCTATGGATTTCGCCAAGTCTCTTCCTTGCAAACAACAAGCTCTTCCGGATGCATCGGCTCTTGGACTCACTGGCTGCCCTATAGGCCGGGTGCAGCCAGGGACATTGTGCTCAATATTAGACTACTCACTATGGCACAGTGCCTCTGACAAACTGGTTTCTGGTAACTGTAACGCCGTAGTGTATTGATCTTGCTGGCTGCATGTGGGCACTCATATCCTTTTCTGTATACCGCCTTTGGTGCCGCTATGAGGGTAATGACGTCTTATATTGCAAAGTGGGTGCTGTCATCCTATGATGTTGGCGCAGACCTAATGATTTAGGGAGCACATGCTCATTGTTCGCGGCCACCTCCCTTGTACATCCGGGAGTTGGATGTGCCGCGGCGTCCCCCAATGGGTGTACCCCACATCACTTCTTGTATTTGTTTTCACATGTTGGGTTTTGTTTTGACTCAAGGGAATGGCTTTGGCAAATTGAGGTTGCTACAGTGGGTGGTGTTGAACTATGCTTAAAATGGCCACTGAGACTCCATTTCGTGTTGCCATGCTCTCGGCAACCTGGTGAAGGATTGCTTTCTATGTCCCTGTTAGAACTTGCTTAACCCTCCTCGCTCCTTGCGGTTGAGCCGATTCCAGAAGCTGCTTGTGTACCTCGCCCCCCCCGGTTGTGCCAGAGACTTAGCCACATCCTGTCCACTGTTGGTAACTCAGCCTCTTACACCAACAGCTGTGCTCCGTGACCACGCCATCTGGGCGCTGAAGCAAGAGGCTGTGTACATTGTGCAATCAGAGACCGACGCTCTCTGGCCACGATTACGCCACCTGAGACTGATGAGGAACTTGTTGGATGTGTAAAGGGTGTGGCTAGAGCTATAATTATGTGTGCGCTGCGGAGTGAAGCAGCAGTCTCCGTAGAATTGTCTTTGTACCATTCTGAGACCCTGTCCTTAGCTCGAGCTAATAAATTAAATTTACTTTCCTCCACAGCTAAGTTGTCCTGGTCTCTTTGGTAATGCATGAGTAATCAAGGTGAACCCGTAGATTCTAGGTGTCCCCTGCACCGCTGGCTTTGACCCTCCAGTCGGGAGGGGTCTCTAAAAGCCGGTTCTACAATTGGCGCCCAACATGGGGAGTCTTCGGTGGTCGTCATTGAGCCTGGTGGTTGTGAGGGGTCCGTGATCGAATTCCAAGTGAGGCGTGCCACTGCATCGGCTGAAAATTGTCCTTGTGGGCCCGAGGTCTCCGATTGCGTGATTCCTCCCTCCTAGGGGCTATCCGACTGCGGCCCCGACTGACGCCCCAGTTCCGGTTCCTAATTTTTGGAGATCGAGAACTTTGTGACACTTGCCGTGCGAGGGAAGATTAACGGTCAGGCAAGAGTGGGAGTGACCCACTTCTTTGGTGAATTGTATTTGGTTTTGGGTATTGTTCGACTTTTGTAAAAGCTGACGCCAAGGGGTAAGTACAGTCATATGCTGTAACTGTTCAATTGTACCCTTTGATGTTTGGAACCAGGATTCGCGTCTAGAGATGCCTGGATTTAGTACATTTCAGAAATGGTGTTGTTGTTGTTGTGCACAAGACTCCGTATTGGAGGAACCTTGTCTGATTCCTCCCTTGGGGACCCCTAATAATGAAGTCTATGTTAAACATAGTATTGGCCCGATTGTGTTTTCCTCACTCTGGCACAAGTATACAAAGGGTAATGCTGAGTTACAATGGCCAATGCATGGTAGTTTTGAACGTCCTGTATTAGACAATCTGGAGGAGAAATTGTTTCAAAGATAAGTTAGACTTGCGATGTTTGATTCCTTTCGGGTTTGGCGCAAGGAGTCCAAGCAGAAGGAAATCAAACTCAAAAAGAGCGAAGCTAAAACAATGCGTATGAGTGTGATTCAGAAGGCCCAGAATCATGATGATCAGAAAATAGAAGAGGGTATAGTGATACATGATAGATTACATAGAATACAGACAGACGGATGTTACGTTACCAAGAAGGTCCCCGAAAAGGCCCGGGACAAGGAGGATGACCCTCTCATGTCCTCCATGTTGGACACCCCTCCACCTTATGCTCCCACCATGTAGCCAGCCCTTGATCCCGGATAATTGGCCCTCGCTTCCGCTCCAGTTGTTGCCCCTGCCCATGCCCTGGTTCATCCGATTCCTCAGCCACTCGTTCCAAATGCCCTGACTGTTCAAGCCACTATACCGGTGCAGGTCCACCCTTCCCCTTCCCTTGTTGCTCCTTCCACTGGTCCCGTGCCTGTCCAACCCAATGTGCCTTTAACTCCCGTCACAACTAATCCGTTTCTTGTTGACAGTCATCCGACACCTTCCCCCAGTGCAGGGCTATTAGCAAAGGCTTGGTCAGTGATTATATCCCTTATGTAACTTCGCATAGACCACCCACTCCCAGACGACGTACTTTGCGCAGACAGATAGGTAATACGCAGGAACAACTCGCTATGAGTCAACAGGCCCATATGTGGATGGGAAATGGCACTATGTACACTGCTCAGGATATATGGATGACCATGAATCAGTGGACGCGCATCCAACAGATTGACACTTTTTGTGATATGTGTGACATACTGACCCAAATGTGGGTAGATTTGGTAGAATCAGGTCCACCCCCAGATCTGTCTGACCTTCGCAATAAGGTTGCGAAGGGGGACATTCAGGGCCTCGCACTATTCTGCAATCTGATCATGTTAGTAGCCTTTAGGGACTCTTTATCTGATGCCATGCTGAATAAGGGTTTTCCAATGAGAGAGGTACAACCTGTTTGGAGGGGCCGCGTTGCTGGTGTGGGTGACCAGCCTGACATACCGGCGGGTTTTAGCCAAATGTGGGTCCATGTCCCTTGGAAAAGGTCTGATGTCCTCCTGCTTAAAAGCCAATTGCCTGACCCGCGTAAAAATCCAGCGGGTTATTACAAGGAATTGACTCAGACTCTCCAGTCTTGCGTGATGACTTTAGCAGATATCGATATGTTAATGGGACAGGTAGTACCGTCTGAAGTATGGTCTAAAATACACCATAATGATCAGGCAGAATTTAGCCACACTTGGCAACAACTTGGGGAGGCCGACAGAGCTCGAAATGGCGGTGAGAAACCTGATCCCATGATCTTGGCCCTTCTGGCCCGGATACATACCGCCATGAAAAAGATGTTGACACCTCACTGTATTAATTGGAATAAATTAGCTGCTTGCAGGCAAAAGAAAGAGGAACGTGTCTCAGACTTTTTCACACGATTTGAAAGCACGTTCACCGACTACAGTGGACAGGATATGACTTCAGAGGGGGGACAGCGACTGTTTGTGTATACATTTGTGTCCAATTTGTTACCAGAACTTGGGACTAAGCTCAAAATGTCAGAAAGTGCCTGCCCCATTTACACCCCGTCTGGCATTTTGACAATGACCCAGTATTATGAGAATAGGGAGAATGAAGAGCGAGATAAAACCGATAAGAAGACTAAAGATCTAAAAACAAAGGTATTACTCCAACAGGCATACCCGACCCAGACCCAAAACAGGGGTGCCCCGAAGTTTCAATGAGTTGCTCAGAACCCTGCCCCTGTGACTCCTCGCCCACCGCTGGGGTCCAATCAGTGCGCTTATTGTCGCCAGGAGTGTCATTGGCGCGATGAGTGTCTCTTGTTGGTCCGGAACCACGCTGCTACTGCTGACCGCTTCACAGGGCAACGGCCCCAGAGAGGACGAGGCGGACTTAGAACACGTCACAGGACAGGCGCCCCCGCATGCACGAGAATAGATTTGATACAGCCAATTATGAAGATCGCAATTATTTTACTGAGTCTAATGAGCCCGAAAAAGGGACGGGGTTTCTGTCCCACTAGGATTGCCAAGGACAAGGAAAGGGACCCGTGCCTATTCCTGCTGACCAGAAGGGACCGTATGTTCACGTTACAACACTGGGTTCTACGGAACCATTCTTGGTCGACACTGGTGCAACCAAAAGTTCTATTGCTATGTCTAAAGTCCCTGGGGCCCCCTTGTCTGGCGCAAACAATGTTTCTGTGGAGTTTTCTGGTACCCCCGTGTTTAGCCCCGTCTAACAACCACTGAAAATAACGATAGGACCCTACACGGTTGATTCCCCTTTGGTTTTGACTTCCACATGTGGCGAAAATTTGTTGGGTTAAGATCTATTGAAAAGATTACATGCCACCATATACTGTTCTCCTGGATGGTGTTTACATCACTATGGGCCCCCCTACCACACACCCAGTATATTTAGCCTCCTCAGATCCCCTTCCCCAGGAACTTCAAAATGTCTCTCCCACCCTTTGGGCCCAAGGTGATACTGATGTAGGCCTTTTGTCCATACCCCCCTTTTCTGTTACCCTAAAGGAAAATGCTCGCCTTCCCTGACTTCCCCAATACAAAATACCCAAAGAAGGGGAGAGGGCATTACTCCAGATCATTTCTGAACTTGTTGACAAGGGCGTGGTTGAAGAGACAAGAGGCAATGTGTGTAACAGCCCAGTTTTGCCTGTCCTCAAACGCACCGACCCTTCCAAGCCCCCTGTTTATCGTTTTGTCATTGTTTTACGCGAAATAATTAAAATAGTAGTTCCCCAGTTTCCTGTGGTCCCAGATATCACTGCCTTACTCACTATGATCCCCCCGTCGTCATGTTTCTTTTCTGTCATTGATTTGAAGAATGCCTTCTTTAGTATACCCGTTGATGAACAGAGTAGGGATCTTTTCGGATTCTCATTGGCAGGTCGTAGTTTTCAGTTCTGTAGAGCTCCACAAGGATATACAGAGAGCCCTTCCATTTATAGTCAGGCCCTCAAGGGCCAACTTGATTCCCTGTCCCTACCTCAAGGTACCGCATTACTCCAGTACGTTGATGATTTGCTCATAGCAGCATACACCGAGGCATTATGTAAAGAAGCTACAATGAAATTGCTCCTGCATTTGGCACAGTTCAATCACAAAGTTTCCCTCTCCAAGCTCCAATATTGTCGACATGAGGTTACCTACTTAGGTCATCTCCTGTCGAAGGAGGGACGCCGCCTCACCCCTGAACGAATACAGACTATCAGTAAAATGCCCCCTCCAAAAACGCAGAAAGAGGTCCGTGCTTTCATTGGTATCACCTCCTACTGCCGCCAATGAATACCAAATTTTTCTCTACTCATTAAACCTTTGTTGGCCCTCACACTTAAAGATGTTCCTCACCCGCTTCCTTGGACAAATGAGTGCCAGTGTGCATTTGAAGAACTGAAAACCGCCTTGTGTTCGGCCCCGGTGCTAGGCACCCCTAGTTATCAGAAGCCCTTCACTCTTTTCATACATGAGCGTGATGGTTTATTAACACAGCGTTTCTGTGACAGACAATGCCCCTGTGCATATTTTTCTGCAGTTCTAGATCCCGTGGCCCGCGCGTTGCCCAGTTGCTTGAGAGCAGCAGCCGCAGCTGCCACATCCATTCGCCAATCTGCTGGTCTGGTTCTTGATACTGCGCTTAAAGTTATGGTTCCTCACGCAGTTGATACTTTATTGAATAGGACAAAAACTCAACACCTTACTAGTGCACGTTTGTCTGGATATGAGTTGACCCTCTTAGCCAGTCATATCACCATCCGCCGCTGCACTACACTGAATCCAGCCACATTGTTACCTTTTTTTGATGATGACACTAGTTCTGATCCGCATGATTGTGTCCTCCGGACGGAGGAAGAGACTAAAAGCTGTGTAGACTTGACTGACACACCCCTCACTGATCCTGATGGTACCCTGTATGTGGATGGTTCTTGTTTCAAACTTCCTGATGGTAGCACAACTGCCACCTATGCTATCACCACGTTACAGACAGTTGTGGAGAGTGAGAGGATACCTTACCAATCAGCACAGGCCGCTGAGTTAGTGGCGCTGATAAGAGCGTGTGAATTGAGTACGGGGATGGCCGTCAACATCTACACCGACAGCCAGTATGCTTTCGGAGTGGCCCATAATTTTGGGCAACTGTGGGCTGAGAGGGGATTTTTAACTTCTCACAGTACTAAGATACAACATGGTCAACTGGTCAGCAGACTGTTACAAGCATTGACCCTTCCTTCCAAGATAGCTGTGATTAAATGTAGCGCCCACAAGAAAGTAACAGATGACATAGGAAGAGGTAATGCATTTGCTGACCAGACTGCAAAGGAAACAGCAAAAAATGTCTCCACCCATATGTATGTAGCTGGCCCCTCAAATTGGGTACCGGAGGGAGGGATGCATGAGGACACTCTTGAAAATGTGAAGGAAATACAGGCGGAGGCAACTAGAGAGGAAAAGGCTCTCTGGGAAGAGCAAACAGGCCTATTAGATGAGAATGGCTGTTGGACGGATCTGTCTGAACAACAGCGGTGGTTGTTACCCGGTGCCTATGTTTTGCCAGTGGTCACTATGGCTCATGGCCCAGCTCATATTAGTGCAAAAGGTATTTGCAAATTGCTAGCTCCGGTATGGCAAAACAAGCACATCCCAAAATATGCTGAGAAGCTAGTCAGGAATTGCATGATTTGTTTGATGCATAACCCAGGTAAGGGCACACCAACACCTGCTGGGAATTTTGCCCCCCCATCTTGCCCCTTCGAGGTGCTCCAAATACATTATATTCAGATGGAAAGATGCAACAACCTCTGATAGGTCCTGGTGGTTGTGTGTGCCTTTAGTAAGTGGATTGAGGCATACCCCCTTAAGGACAACACTGCTATCAGCACTGCTAAGATCCTGTTGAAGGAATTCTTTCCCAGATTTGGAATGCCCAGAATTAACTGGAGCGACAACGGAAGTCACTTTACAGGAGAAATAATGAAGAAAGAGTGTGTAGGGATGGGGATCAAACGGAAGTTCCATGCCGCCAATCACCCCCAGTCAGTGAGTCTGGTTGAACGCCACAACGGGACATTGAAATTGAAATTGGCTAAAATACAGGCTGATACAGGACTGTCTTGGCTGGACGCCCTGCCCCTTGCCCTTTTATCCACTAGAGCCACGGCACATTCCCGAACCGGACTATCTCCTTATGAAATAGTGTTTGGTCGACCAGCTAATGTTTGGGGAGTGCCCCGCCCAAAGAAATATTCTGATATCGAATACCCGTTGTTGATTGATTACTTACATGAATTGACCACTAACCTGCGTCTTATTCATCTTCAGGTACAGGACATCCTGCCACCCAAACCCGAGGGCCCTGGCCACACCTTCCAGCCAGGTGATTGGGTCTGCATCCGCAACTTTCAGAGGACCAAGAACCTGGAGTCGAGGTGGAAAGCGCCCCAGCAAGTGTTGTTGGCTACCAGGTCTGCAGTGAAAGTAGCAGGAAGAAAGAATTGGGTACACGCGACGCACTGCAAACGAGTGCCTCTGCCACTGCCATACGACCAGTGGGTCAAGGAGGGCCTGGGAGATGACGAATGTGAACAAGTCCCACGCTTTGCACCCTTTAGTGATGCTAACGTTGCCTGGGCTTCATCTGAGCGAGAAGACGACGACACCCTGCAAGCTGCTGTTCCTCCGTGTTTGAGGCTGCGGGACACTCAACAGCCGGAGCCTTTGTTTCCTGATTAAACAACGCCCGGGTCCACCAGGTACAACCTTCGACCCAGAAAAAAGGACTGAAGAGACAAAGGTCTCTGCCCTCTACCTCACCTGGCCTGACGTTCGCTGCAGGGCTGTGATATTTGCCGGCGGATATATCCGACCGGTGCAGCGGACCAGAGTGTGTCAATAGGACTGCTGGAATCACTGTCCGGTGAAGCAACCAACAATCACAGGCAGCAACTAGGGAAGACCGGGTGAGGCATGACGGTGACAAAAATGAACGCTGAAAGCTTAAAGGACAGGAAAATGAAGAAGAGAAAGTACATAAAGATAATACATGGCCGGTACACGATCTGTCTACTTGTACTGGCCTGCCTCGGGTGGATAACACACGCTGCCCTTGCAGCACCTGAGTCTCCTACATCTACAGAATCGCCTCCTCAGCATGTGCCATTGCCCCCCCCCACGTGCAAACAAGAAGGGCAGAATTTTATAACAATACTTTCATTCGGATGTTACACCAGCACCAGCTTGTGGTGAATACAACAAACTGTTGGGTATGTGGGTTGCTGCCCCATACTGCGGCCACAATGATGCCCCTGATTCCCGCTCCCTTTTCTCGAGCCGGTTCAGCCTACGGATGGTTTACGGTATTCTTTGACACCTTCTATTCAGGTAAACCATCTACACGATCCCCAGGGAAAAATAGTAGCAAGCAAGCATTCACCCACATTTTGGCTACGGAGTGGCCAAATATGAATAGGACTTCACCCGAAAAAGGATGAATATGAGAACAACCAGGGGTCTTTCTATCCGCTGAGCCTCACCGGCAGTGGAGGGAGACGATGGCTGCCGCCCCTCAGGGACCTCCCTGTCTACCCACATTCTGGACAATACTGCATCGAGAGCAGTGGAACAGTATGGGTGGGGGAGAGTGTCTGCGCCTACAGGCTCCAGCTTAATGGCTCGACTCGCACAGCTCTGGTGGCTTCGCTCAATACCTATTTTGTGTGCGGGAGCAAGGCCTACACCTGGCTTCCCAAGTCATGGGCTGGCACCTGTTATATCGCTTGGTTGCTTCCCCCAACATACACAGCCGATGCAACACACCACATCCAGAAGAGAGGTGTAATTGACGCTGAAGACACAGCTGGCCATGAATTTGGAGACTTTGCTAAAGGGTTCCTCCCCTTTTGGGGCCCTATGGTCAATAGTCCCAATATTCGACACCTTACAAGAGTGGTAGAGGCTACCATCAACGTGACTGCCGGTGCTCTCAGTAACATCACTGCTGAACTTCAAGCGGACTGCCTCATGACTTTGCAGAACCGGATGGTTCTTGACATAATCCTAGCAGACCGTGGAGGAGTCTGTAAATGGATCAGAACCAGCTGCTGTGTATATATACCAGATAATGCACCAACAGTTTATCAAGCAATCCAGAAGCTCCATAAGATTGTTTCCGACATCCATCAGGATGAGGGTTCATGGTCCCTAACGGTTGGTTTTGGGGCCTGGTCTCTCAGTGGGGATGGAAGATATTGATTTTTGTTGCCATCATTGCAGCCGCATTCTTTTCTTGCTGCCTCTGTGTTCAATGTATGCCAGTGCTATGTGGCCTCTGTGCCACCTCTTTAACACCCAAGCCAGTAAATTCACTCCACCAGAATGCCATGATGATGCTTGAGAAGGAGGTTCAGAATATGATGGACATTGACCTAGGTGATGACTGAAAGTTGCCTCTTCATGGCAAAAGGAGGGACTGTTGAACTATGCTTAAAATGGCCACTGAGACTCCATTTCGTGTTGACATGCTCTCGGCAACCTGGTGAAGGATTGCTTTCTATGTCCCTGTTAGAACTTGCTTAACCCTCCTCGCTCCTTGCGGTTGAGCCGATTCCAGAAGTTACTTGTGTACCTCGCCCCCCCCCCGGTTGTGCCAGAGACGTAGCCACATCCTGCCCACTGTTGGTAACTCAGCCTCTTACACCAACAGCTGTGTTCCGTGACCACGCCATCTGGGCGCTGAAGCAAGAGGCTGTGTACATTGTGCAATCAGAGACCGACGCTCTCTGGCCACGATTACGTCACCTGAGACTGATGAGGAACTTGTTGGATGTGTAAAGGGTGTGGCTAGTGCTATAATTATGTGTGCGCTGCGGAGTGAAGCAGCAGTCTCCGTAGAATTGTCTTTGTACCATTCTGGGACCCTGTCCTTAGCTCGAGCTAATAAATTAAATTTACTTTCCTCCACAGCTAAGTTGTCCTGGTCTCTTTGGTAATGCATGAGTAATCAAGGTGAACCCGTAGATTCTAGGTGTCCCCTGCACTGCTGGCTTTGACCCTCCAGTCGGGATTAGTCTCTAAAAGCCGGTTCTACAGTGGGGGTGGGGAGGTCAAAAGTTGTTGATATGGGAATTGCTCACTGTGATTGTACTGTTATGCTAGCTATGACATATATTCTTAGCCTACTATTCCTGCCGCAGATAGGTCATTCTGCTGTTGGTTTTTTGTCTTCAAATTGCTGATGGGTGAAAAATGCCCCTGTTTGACGTTGAATGTCCGAGGGCTAAATTCCCCCCAAAAAATCCGACAGATATTTGCCTATCTGCATCGGCACGGGATTCAGATTGCTCTCCTACAGGAGACGCATCTGACCAAGATATCTGAGGCCAAGATCGCCACTAGATGGGCTAGGTACAAACTGGCCTCCTCGTATTCTTCCTAAGCCAGGGGGGTTGTCATTTTGTTTAAACGAGGTATCCCATTTACACCAATCAAATCCTATGTAGACGATGAGGGGCGTTGTGCTATGGTTCACGGTAAACTGGGGATCTCCCTGATTACTTTTATTAATGTACACAGGCCCATAGTGGATGAACCAGAGGTCTTTGCACGAATCTATGATATATTGCGAAGCTGGCCTGAGGCGGCTATTATATGGGGGGGGACCTGAACACTTACCTGGATCCCAGTATGGATAAATCTAGCCCGCAAGGCATCCGCACACCTAAAGTGGCCCAAAGTATTACAAATGCTATGCTAGAATTTGGGCTGGTAGATGCTTGGAGGCTTTGTAATCACACAGCGAGAGAAGGTACACATGCGACACCAGCGCATCACAGTTGGTCCCGTTTGGACTACTGGCTGCTAAGCGGAGGGGCAAATGAATGGGTCATTGATATTGCTGCGCCCCCACGCATGCTTTCAAATCACAATCCTATGCGGCTTGTTCTCACACTCCCAACTAACTTTCGTCGTCTATTGACATGGGGTTGCCACTCAGAGGCCCTCTTGGACCCCATATACACTGACACCATCAGAAAAGCCATAGAACAATACTTTGAGATTAATGTTGGCACCGTGGAGAGTGCTTCCACTCTCTGGGAAGCCTTTAAAGTGACCATCAGAGGGGTCTGCATTAGCACCACAGCAGGTATTTTAAAAGATCTTAGGGGTGCAGCTTGAAAAGATAGAAGCCACGTTGGCAGACCTCGAGCGCGACTACAATGCCAAACCATGCGCCATCACACTCTCTCGCATACATGAATTGGTTCTTGAATATGATGCCATGGCGGCGAAACACAGATTTCGCACATTTCCATGTATGACTTTTAACTCTGTGTTTTTATTGATCTGGATTATTTCCTTTTGCAACAATTATAGAGTGTAACCCAATCTTGGGAGGCATATTCATATTGTATTAATGAATTTTTATGATTTGTAATAAATGATCATGTTTTAAGTAATATATTTTTGATAGAGTTTTTTCAAGTGCAGATACAGCACACAGTGTTCTTAGTAGATTTCTTTATTTTAGTTATAAATAACAGTCCTCTTTTTATGTCCATGAGTAACTAGGATAAGTTTTAAATAGGGACCTTCTGTGTGTTTTCCTACATGTATGATTTGAGCCAGGATTTGCCTGGCGAAAATCAGGTAGGCAAATAAATACCTGTGGGGTGCACAATCAAGCAAGCCTGGCTGATGACGGCTGAAATGCCAGAAACCGGTCCTAGGAAGCTTGTTTCCGGTCCAGGGAAGGCATGGCTTGGCAGTTCGGGCTGGGTTGTTCCCATGAGGCACAGGGTCAGACTGATTTGCATATGGCCTTGTCTGAACTGGTGTGGCAGAGCGGGCTAAAGAACGGTGATGGATCAAACCCAGATCTGTTGACTGGGTGTGAGTGTTTGATTGGTTCTGATGCTCCGTCCATCACCACCCCCTTTTGTACCGCTTTGTTCGCCATAAGTTGGCAGGGTATGCTCAGACGTGAGTCCCTTGCTCACTTTGCCACTGGATTCAAGCAAGCCTGGCTGAAGACGGCTGAAATGCCAGAAACCGGTCCTAGGAAGCTTGTTTCCGGTCCAGGGAAGGCATGGCTTGGCAGTTCGGGCTGGACTGTTCCCTTGAGGCACAGGGTCAGACTGATTTGCATATGGCCATGTCTGAACTAGGGTGGCAGAGTGGGCTAAAGAACGGTGATGGATCAAACCCAGATCTGTTGACTGGGTGTGAGTGTTTGATTGGTTCTGATGCTCCATCCATCACCACCTCCTTTTGTACCGCTTTGTTCGCCATAAGTTGGCAGGGTATGCTCAGACGTGAGTCCCTTGCTCACTTTGCCACTGGATTCAAGCAAGCTTGGCTGAAGACGGCTGTAATGCCAGAAGCCAATCCTAGGAAGCTTGTTTCCGGTCCAGGGAAGGCATGGCTTGGCAGTTCGGGCTGGACTGTTCCAATGAGGCACAGGGTCAGACTGATTTGCATATGGCCATGTCTGAACTGGGGTGGCAGAGTGGGCTAAAGAACGGAGATGGATCAAACCCAGATCTGTTGACTGGGTGTGAGTGTTTGATTGGTTCTGATGCTCCGTCCATCACCACCCCCTTTTGTACCGGGTGCACAATCAATGCTTTACTCAAATTCCCAAATCTGCTGCAGGTGGGAGTTGAGGGACGAATTGGGATTAGCTCACGTTTCGAATGGGTCCCTGGTGCACTTAAGGGGACCACAACCCCTAAACTGTAGGATTCCCATTACTAACCATGACCCAGACCCTTTTCTTTACCAAGCATTCTTCCAAAACACTATTGCATTAGAAGGAAAAGATTCACCAAGCAGGCAAACAAAAAGAATATGTAGAAGAGAAGTACCACAATTACAATGCACAGAGTTAAAAAGTTAAAAAGATGTTACAGTTCTTACACAGTCTCATCATTTTAGAGCTGAAGCATTTTTAATATAATATACAGCGAAGCCAAAGTTGCTGCTTTTTTATTTATTTTATGCAATTAACATCCATTATCTGATAGTGACATTTAGTCGCAGATTCCTTAACTTAGAATATCCCCAGGCGTCAGACTGGATCTGGAAAAAAAATTGCAGCAGCACCTCTGTGCGCCGGGGGATGGCGCAACACGACCCCGTCCTGATGTCGTCCACGGACGTGATGTCAGCGAGGTCATATAAGTTCCTCCCGGCACGCTGACGTCAGTTTTCCTTCTTTTCCGTGTACAACGCGGATCCGGGGTAAGCGGTTTCTCTGGCCTGTTTTCAGGCCCTTTTTTGACGCTTCGCGTCTGGAACAGTGTGCGATGCCTTTGGGCTTTAAAACTTGTACCTCCTGTTCACGGCATATGTCCGCGATGGACTCACACCTTGTCTGTATGTGGTGTCTGGGCGAACACCACGACTCAACGGACAGCGACGCCTGCCAACACCTCAAGCCGAAGTCCTGGTGGGAGCGCAGGATGAAGCTGCTTTCGGCTCGTCTGTCCCGGTCAGAGGCATCTCGGCCCCCGGCCTCCTCATCAGTGGCAGGTCCCTCTGGCAGTGGGTTCCATTTGCGGCGTTGGTCGCCCTCTGGTTCCCAGGTGTGTCGTTCGCCTTGCTCGGGTGAGTCACTTCCTTCTGTTGTCGGGGGCACTAGTTCCCGGAATCCTCTGAACGTGCGCCCCCGGGAGTCGCCCCTTCTTTATCCGCCATTTCCTGGCACGGGGGCGACTCGGACCCAGATGGAGGCCTATGCCGCGGCACTGCAGGCCTCCCTTGGGTCCCCTCCTCTTCCTGGGGCGTCCAAGGAGCCTCTGTTACGTGCGGGGTCTCCGGAGGACGCACCTGCGGGTTTGCCCCCGGTACCGACTGTGCCCCTTGCCTCTAGGGATGATGGAGATATGGTGTCATCAGGGCGCGGCCGGGTTGGGTCCCTCTGTTCGACCCATAGCACCCCTGCCACGCCACATAGTCCAGTGGGGCTCCCTGTGGTGCTGCAGGTGGTTGCTGGTGCTCGCAGCCCTGCTTCGAGTACACCACAGCCTTCCGGACAGGTGGCTTCTCAACCACAACGAGCTCCGCTTCCGAAGAAGAAGGGGACTGCGCCGGAGCAGGGGAGGCAAGCCTGCGACGCTGGACCGGGACCGACTCAGCCTCAACCACAACAGTCTCCGACTCCAAACGAAGGAATGGAGTCGGAGCTGGGGATGCACGACTTTATTCGAACATGATAACACAAGTCATAAAAGTACAAATTCATCCTAACTATTACAGAACATATATTATGAACATATATACAAAGATTACAAGATAAAAGGACCAATATGTCACAATTGTCATGTTCATGATAAACCATTTTCAATAAAAACCCATTTAAAATTCACTAATTTTTTTTTTATAAATCTCTTAATAACAAGTTACGGCCATATTACAAAAGTATATAAAACAACTTATATCTTAATTATTACTGGTTAAACAGCGGCCCCAGTTTTTCCTCTTTCTGATACAAGCCAAAAAAAATGAAGCTAGGGAGAAACATACAAACAAATCCGGGAGGGTCTTTAAGAAATACATGGCCACCCTCCATTGTTTAAAATTGTGATGCCTCAAAATTGGGAGAATAAATGTTTTTCTTTCATCAGTGTAGTACTCACAAAATAATGTAAGATGGAGGTCTGACTGGATGGCGTGATTATTAATGGGCAAGGTGACAAATCTGAGAATTTATATCTCTTTTCCGGGTACTCTAACATTAGTGGAATCTGGTTCATTCGGAAACGTAGAAGGATAACTCTATTGTGTGAGTTGTTAATACGCGAGAGATAATAAAAACCTTCCCCTGGTCTGGGTGGAACTAGGTCATAGGCAATGAAGGATTTTTTAACGTGAGTTTTTCCCCTTCAGGCATCATTTGCTCTTTGCAAGAATAACTCCGTTATCCTTTTCTTCTGAACCATTCTACAAGATTCGGGGTCCTGAAATAATTTGCCTAGCCCTAATGCATTCAGTTGTGTCTCCACATAGTTTAATGCAAAAACAACAGTTGATGGACAGAATGCAGAACAATGTCATACATTCACCCCAGTACAGAGATCTGGGCCTAAATCCATCGTTTTTTTGCTCACCATGCCGTTCCAGTTTGAACCCAGCCATATGCAAATCAGTCTTGACCCTGTGCCTCATGCGAACAGTCCAGCCCAAATTGCCAAGCCAGGTCCTCCCTGGACTGGAAATAAGCATCCTTGGACCGTTTTCGTGGGTTCACCCCTTTTCAGCCAGGATAGCTTGATTCCAGTGGCATGGAGAGCACGGGACCCACATGTAATGTAATGTAATGAGGTGCTTATATAGTGCTCTATCACCCGACGGGTATCCTGGCGCTTAAAAAGGAGAGTCCCCACCAGAAGTTAATAGGGGCAGCCGAGGTGTGAAACAAGAAGGGAGGAAAAGAGAGATGATATCAGAAGGAAAAATTACTTCAGCCTAGGGAATAAAAACGTTTTCAACTTTTTCCTGAAATCCATAAGACTTTGGACCTGACGTAGATCCAAAGGGAGAGTGTTCCATAGCTGAGAAGCAACGGCAGAGAAAGATCTGCCACCTGTTCTGGACCGCCTGAACCTGACTACATTCATCAGAAATGCAGAAGCAGAACGAAGGTTTCTAGTTGGAGAATACCAGCTGAATTTTCTTTGCAGGTTCTTAGGGCCCATTCCATGAGCTGCCCTGAAGACAGTGCATAGAGCTTTGAATTGAATTCGCTGGTGGATCGGCAGCCAATGCAAATCTCGCAAGGCTAATGTGGTTGAGGTCCCTCGCTGCCTATTTAAAGCGAGTTTCGCTGCAATGGCCTGTATTCTGTACAGCTTCCCGATAAGGGTGTTAGGCGCACCCAGATATAGAGAGTTGCAGTAATCAAGTCTGCTGAGAATTATGCATCTCACAACCTGCGTTCTAGCAGAGTTAGGCAAAAAAGGGAGGAGCTTTCTCAGCACTCGGCATACCCTTCCCACTCGGGGTGACAAACGCAAAAACAACAGTTGATGGACAGAATGCAGAACAATGTCATACATTCACCCCAGTACAGAGATTTGGGCCTAAATCCATCGTTTTTTGCTCACCATGCCGTTCCAGTTTGAACCCAGCCATATACAAATCAGTCTTGACCCTGTGCATCATGGGAACAGTCCAGCCCGAACTGCCAAGCCAGGTCCTCCCTGGACTGGAAATAAGCATCCTATGACCGGTTTCGGGGTTTCAGCCCTCTTCAGCCAGGATAGCTTGATTCCAGTGGCATGGATAGCACGGGACCCACGTCTGGGCATACCCTTCCCGCTCGGGGTGACAAATGCAAAAACAACAGTTGATGGACAGAATGCAGAACAATGTCATACATTCACCCCAGTACAGAGATCTAGGCCTAAATCCATCGAACTGGGGTGGTTGAGTGAGCTAAAGAATGATGATGGATTAAACCCAAATCAGTTGACTGGGGTGAGTGTTTGATTTGCTCAATCGCTCTGTCCATCATCCCCTTCGGTGTCGCTTTCTTCACCCTAAGTTGGCAGGGTATGCCCAGACGTGGGTCCCTTGCTCACTTTGCCACTGGATTCAAGATAGCCTGGCTGATGAATGTTATGAACCCGAAACCGGTCCCAGGATGCTTGTTTCCGGTCCAGGGAAGACATGGCTTGGCAGTTCGGGCTGGACTGTTCCCATGAGGCACAGGGTCAGACTGATTTGCATATGGCCATGTCTGAACTGGGGTGGTGGAGTGAGCTAAAGAATGATGATGGATTAAACCCAGATCAGTTGACTGGGGGTGAGTGTTTGATTTGCTCAAACGCTCCGTCCATCATCCCCTTTGGTATCGCTTTGTCCACATAGTTTAGCCAGCCAATCCTCTTATAATAATCCATCTTACAGCAATCCTTAATAATACATTGGGTCAGATCTACAGTGGACCTCCGCCAAATTGAGAGCCACAATAGAAGTGGTGCCAATCTAATGCAGTAGCTCAAATAAGGTAGCCCCAATTCTAGATGTAAGATATAATTGGAAGCAGATTGTGGTCAAAATACTCGATTTAAAAAAAAAAACCTGTCTTCCAATTGCTGGAGCTGTTCAACCTTAGCCATCCCCCAGTCTCCCGCACCATATGTTATAGCGGCCTTGGTTTTTGCGAAGTGTATATTTGTGACCGTGTCCAGGGGACTCACTCCTAGCTTCTTCGCAAAAAGTTTGATGGCTTGGAGGCTTCTTTCCATACTGTGAGCTCTTGCTGCCACCAAGTTGGTCCAACGCTGATTTTTATCGAAGAAGAATCCTAAGTATGAAAAACAGTCAACCACCTCGATTTTCTTTGATGCCAAATTGAAGTTGGGGTGTTTCTCTCCTCTGGCTGCACCTGCTACAACTATAAAGGATTTTGATTCATTTACTTTTAAATCTAAGGAGGCCATGAATGTTGAATAAGCTGTAATTAGGGATTGTAAGGCTACCCCCGTTCTGGCCATTAATACTGCATCGTCGGCATACGCCAATATCGGAAGGGGGCTATGGTCAAATTTGGGCACATCCCAAGGTGAGGCAAAGAGGGCGGACTCTACCCCGTTTGTGTAGATGGAAAAAGAAATGGAGCGAGAACGCTCCCCTGCCTCACTCCCTTTTCTATGTTAAAGGAATGTGTGCACTCCCCATTCCTGCCATACCGTACACAGGCAGTGGCACTGGCGTACAGTTGAAGGATAAAACTAATTATCGGCGGATCAATGTCCATCCCCTCCATCGTGGACCACAGCCTCTGGTGGGAAGCACAATCAAAGGCTGCGGTCAGATCCATGAAGGCCATGTAGATCTTCCCGCCTTTTGCCTTAGTTTATTTCCCTATAGATAGAGAAAGGTTTAGACATTGATCCACCGTCCCCATGCCCCTCGGTAAACCATATTGACCCTTCATAAAAATGCTATGGTTTTCAGCCTAATCCTCCAATCTTGCTAATAGGAGCTGTCCCATGAGCTTGGCAGTGGTGTCAAGAAGGGAAATTGGGTGATAATTCATTGGGGACCCCCTATCACCCTTCTTGTATAGTGACACTATTACGCTCTGCTTCCAGGATGGAGGGGGACCCTCTATCTGGATGGAGTTAAAAACATTTGTTAATAGAGGGACCCACATGTCATAGTTCTCCTGGAAGAGATCGATTGGGAAACCATCAGGCCCCGGAGCCTTTCCGGGGGCACAGGTTTCCAGCCCCTTTCTAACCTCTGATAAAGAAAAAATTAAACCGCCCTGGGAAGCAGCATCTGGCCCGGGGCGAGGGTGATATTGAAGAGGTCGTAGAACAAAAAATATTTTTGAAGTATCCCACCCATGCATCTTCTTCTACGTGTGAGTCTAGGAAGGTTCTTTAGAATCTTTAAAGTAGGGGGCATTCACAATTTTCCAAAAATCCCTACTACTGTCCGAGATAGCTGCTTGTTCAAGATCTTCCCACGCTGCTCCCTGAGGTCCTTCTCTCTTTTCCTTCTTGCTTACTTATAATCCATACGTAGTGCTCGTATCTTTATGGGATCTCTAGGGAGAGTTTTTAAGGCGTTGACAAGGGCTTTTTTTGCTGAAGAGCATGCTGAATCGAACCAGCGATGGTTGGGGTAACGACTGTTGCCTTTGAACGAGTGAGTGCTTCTTTTAGTTTTGTCAGGAGGGCAATAAACTGAGTTACGAGGAATGTGGGCGGTGGCTTCTTTTCCAGGCATAATATAATTTCTTTCTTGGCTTGGGCTAGGATTTCGGGGACCAAATTTAACTTGTGGGCCTGTGACCATTTCAGTTGGTAGCCATTTTTTCTGGTCAGGGACACACCGTCCATTACTTGGTGATGATCTTTCACCTTAGTCAGGATGCTTAGATGGATAAATAGGATGGCGTGATCACTGTAACAGGAAAACTGAGTGCCCTTATGGACCACTGTCCCATTTGACAAAGCTGATGCCTGTGGTGGACTCTTGATTTCCCCTCCTAAAAGTACTCCCTATCTCTCCCTCTTTTCCTTAATTTATTATGCCCAAATCCCACTCATATAGTGATCTATTTAAAGATTCCCCATACTCATTATGTGTGAAGTGTCGTAGAGGATTACCATGAGCGTCCTCTACTCCACACACCGTAGTCCCATTAAATTTGCAGAGATGGGTATTAAAATCCCCCGCCCATATGAGGTTTACGCGACCCCTATTTGAGGCTGTAGTGAGTTCCTCTATCTCATTTGCTAGGGCATCTGGCACTACCTTCATATTTCTCCCAAACTCGTCATTATAATAATTCATAATTAACCAAGATTCCCCTTTCTTATCATCAAGTTGAAAGAACTGGAAATGGCTATTGATAGAGCTGACCTGCCTAACTTCAAAAGGTATGATGTTCGAGATTAGTGTTAATAATCCCCCCTTCGCCCTCCCAGATGCCGAAAGAAATGCAGGGGTATGAAAAGTACGAAACCCTGGAAAAAAGACTGGGTCTATGGTCCAAGTCTCCTGGAAGAGTATAATCTCCAGTGATTGCCACAGGTTTTGTCAATCGGGGTTTCCTATCTTAGAGGCTATTCCTGCTACATTCCATGTTGCCATACCTCTGTAGCAGTCGGCGGGGGTAAAGTACTCTGGTCACTCTCCTGTCTACTTAGATCGGGAATTACTGCAATGCAGGGCCTCTCTAAAACTAGTGGGGTTGATGGTTTCACCTGCAGCTTAAGCACTGAGGGAACCAGAGTAATGGTGCGGGAAGTGGGGGGTTTAGTCAATCGCACAACTCCAGATCTGAGAGAGCTGTAAATCTGTTTTGGAGCCTTATCCCCGAACTAATATTGGAGCCTTCGTTATCTTTCAGGCCTGCAAGTACTGGAATTCTTCTAATCCTTTAATCCCTTTGTAGCATTACACCCTGATTATAGAAATGCTCCAGTGGTAAGGGGATAATCTGCGAGGTCCTTGACGAGAATCTATAAAGAATATCTAAAAGGGAAGGTCCCGTATAAGCATTATTAAAATTAATAAATATGCAGTCAACAGTAAAAGATTTTCTTGTACTGCCCACCCATTCCACTCTCCTGGCCATGATCATTTTGGTAGTCATTTGATAACTCCCAATTTTCAAACCCTTAAGATTGTCTATTAACCAGTGAAGACATTTGTCCATTAGCTGTCTTGTGGATTCACTCTGGTTTTCTCGAAGGGGGGGAACATTCGCCGGGACCAGTACCAGTGGGGATGCTGCTGGTGGAAGATGGAGAGATTGTTGCGAATTATTGTCTATCGCTCCAGTATAAAGCTGACGTAATCCTGCTGCCTAATTGGCCCCTCCTATTTCCTCTTGGGCTATTGGTGCCTGCCATGGTAGGTCCCTTGTGCTCTTCTCTTGGAGATTTCGAGCCTCCAGAGATGTGTTTAGTTTGGAAATACCTGTTTGAGGCTGTGCTAAGGCCATGCTGGTGACAGCCGATAAGGTTTACGATGTTGCAAAAGTGGATGGTTCCCGAGCCTTATTTAGTTGTGTTGAGGCACTGCTTCTAGTTACTTCCGGAGGGGAATCTCTTGGAATGGGCACTCGAGATAATAATATATGGTTCTGTGACTCTAAGTCGGCCAACCTATTTTCAATTAGAGTCAGTTTGGTTAAAATAGGATCCATTATAGCTGTTAACCTTTTATCACTTCAGTCCAAATGGGATCATCAGGAGCTACTTAGAGTGATAATATATTGGCAGACGCTGGAGGGGCTGATGTTAAAATAGTCGTTGTAGTTGCCTGGTTTGGGGGCCTTTTGGTTTGGGGGAACAAGTTATTTTGGTTTGTTTTGGCTTCCTGTTAGTAGTACCCCCTATTCTAGTGCCCTTGGCCGTGGGTTAGGAGTGGGATCCTTCGGGGACATAGTCGAGGGAGAAATTTCCAACCCCCTCCTTGGTGTAACCTGAATAGTTAAACTTGGAGGGGAAGACCCACATTGACCTGGCGGGAGATCCGATGATGTTATCAATAATGATGGTTGCGTGAACGATAAGGACTCGTTTGATCTATCAAGAGTTGCCACCAGAGGAAAAAGGAGCGGTTCCATAGAAAGGCGCCTATCAGTCATCTCTATTTCGTGAGTAAGGACACTTGCCCCTGAAATGAGTCCAGAGTCGCTTCTTCCCCTTCTGCGTTCTTTTCCCCCAAACTCCTTCTGATGCAGATGTTAGAGGGGGAGCCCAGCCTCCTCCGGGCTCCGATGGGCGTGGACGGGCCCGCCCTTGGCCCGGGCTTTGCCAGGGCGCGACCCTCGACGCGGGCCGGCGTTCACGCTAAGTAGGTGCTCCTTGCGCAAGTGAGTATGGGGATTGTGGACCCCCAGCAGGGCACTTCTGTGTTTGGCGGGTTCAGCAAACCGCGTCAGCTCAGCGGTGGAATCCATGATCTCCAGGCGCCCAGCAGGACGGAGAGCTCCTCACCCAGCAGCAAGTTAGCCCACAGGTGAGGAGACAGGGGCTGAGTGGCTACAAACGCCGGGAGCCAGCGTTCACGCTAAGTAGGCGCTCCTTGCGCATATGAGTATGGGGATTGTGGTCCCCCAGCAGGGCACTTCCGTGTTTGGCGGGTTCAGCAAACCGCATCAGCTAACTGGTGGAATCCGTGATCTCCAGGCGCCCAATAGGAGGAAGAGCTCCTCTCTCAGCAGCAACAGTTACCCCACGGGTGAGGAGACAGGGGCTGAGTGGCTATATCGTATCATCATTGGGGTGCTACTACATTCATGCACAGACCAATGCCTGGGATGGAGCAAAAGGGTTAGAGAGGGAGACATATAAACATACAATGAGGGGATCCTTCGTGCAGAAAAACATTAGTTAAAACTACATCAGTGATGTCCCTAAACACTCTACCATGTGTTTTTCGCCATCCCCTTGTAACACTGCGCCCCACAGCCCATTTCCCCGGTAACTGCCATAGCCTCACTTCCTCCCTGCTACAATGCAACCTACAGCATGTGTCCACCCCTCCCTTACTCCATCCTATGAAGCATGTATTACCAAACTATACAGTTCTGCAGTGCATTCTAGTTTTTTGTCACCCAACTGTAGTCCACATACCTACAACAGAAACTAATTAATCCATTTTGATAAACCTGACATTCACAGATCATCATCCTTAACAATGTCATATTAAATGTAATGGAAATTGATTAACCAATTTCCGATCCTCGTGATCCTCGTGATAGTGATAAGTGATCCTTTTTTCCGAGGAGATGAAAAAGAACTGCCCCAGCGCTCTGAAGTGGCTACGAGGTGGCACTCCATTCACCTTGCAAATATAAAGAAATATGAATAAATAGGTACGTAAGTAAATAAATAACATCTCGTTTGCAAAGGAGCAAAAAAGGTGGAAAACAAGTTTGCACAGTTTTGCTTTCTAAATAATAGGGAACACAGTAAGCAAAATTTTCTAGTTGACAAAGTGGGGCTAGTTTTTCAGTCACAACCCAATTAATACCTAGGGGCAGATTTACAAGCCCCATGCGCCACCGTTGCGTCACTTTTGTGACGCAGCGGCGACACAAAGCTAGCGCCATGCTGCGACAGATTTACAACGTGACGCATCTAGGGAGATGCGTCAAATTGTAAAGCCCTGCGCCACATTAAACCCGCGTGAGGTATAATGTATGCAGGGTGGGCGTTATTGAATGAGAGTGGCCCCTGGTGGTAAAGACATAGTATCGAGCTGTGATTTTAATGCTTGACTATAAATGGAGGGGCTCACGCAATAACCTTGAGGAGCCCGCTTGAACCGGAAGCTTCGGCCTGCTAAGGAGAAGCCAAAAATATCCCTACTTTCCTCAGCAATGGGAATGCTGAAGAAAGCATTTTTGAGGTCAATGACATAAAACCAGGAAGCTGAGGCGGGTATCATTGTCAACAGGGCATTAATATCCGGGACTACAGGGAATTGAGGTACTACAATCTTGTTGACCTCTCTGAGATTAATCACAAAACAATAGACAGGTGGCTGAGAGGGGTCCGTTCGTTTAAAAACAGGCAGAACAGGGATATTGCATACATTTCCCCTAGTCTCTTCAACCACACCATTTTGTACCAAATCATGAACTATAGTCAAAAGAGCCTTTTCGCCGTTACTGGAAATTCTATACTGTGGAATGCGAGGAAATTTAATATTAGGCTTGAGGGTTACAATGTAGGGCGGGATCCGCAGGAGGCCCACATCATTGGGGCCGGTGGCCCAGAGGGTGGCGGGAAGAGATTGTAATTCAGGGGGGAGCTGGTCTTTAGACAAGTACATCGGTGAGGTCAATTTCTTACCTAAGGTAAGACGTACACCAGAAGGGGAACAGTTTAATGTCGCATACAATCTCTTCAATAAATCCAAGCCCAACAAATTTTCACCACAACCAGTTGTTAAAAGGAGCGGGGCCTCCAATTTGTAAGGACCTATTGAAATGGGCAAAGGGCGTGAAACTGGGTTTTGAACTGGGGCGCCAGAAAAACCTACAGAAACATTCGTACAGCCAGACAAAGGTGCCCCAGGGAGTTTAGAGTGAATCATAAAATTGATACTTGTATAGCGCACTACTCACCCGCAAGGGTCTCAAGGCACTTGTACGAATACCGCTGTGGAACCCTTCCTGGCTTTCCCTGTGAGGTGTCCACTCCTGGGCACCCCCAAGGTGGAGGCTAGGCATCCTTAGCGCTGTGGGGGCCGTTGTGGAGATTAAGCAAGCTATTGCCCAGAGTTGCAGAGTGGGACTCCATGATTGGAATAGGCACCAAGGCGAGAATTATCAGGTCTGTGGAATTTTGAGCCCAAGACCCGCCGAGGCGGGGAATTGAACCCTGGTCCCGGGCCAGACCTCTGCATCAGGGTCTGCCGCTCTAACCATTGAGCCACACTTCTCCACTCCACTCCACTCCAATCATAGAGCTCTTCGTCGCACCAGTGTCTAATAGGAATGGCTCTGTAACACCTAGTGCTACCACATCAACATAATGCCCGCTTTGGTCCACTGGAACTGATACTACTCCCTTACTTTGTCCATGGCTGTCCTAGCTAGATTGGGAATTCTGGCTCTCATCCTCGGTATAATAATCATCATTGTAATAGTTGTAGACTGAACATTTTGCTGATCAAAATAATTCGTGGAGTTTCCAGGGGGCATGGAACGTTGGTTATTAGGCGGCGTACCCCGTCCTCTACCTCTGGGGGCTGACTGATAACCACCCCGGCCTCGTGACCCGGGAATGCCGCTCGTACGCTGTAACAAAACCGGGCAATTATACTTTAAATGGCCTTCTTCTTTACAGTAGGCGCATTGATTCTGGCCCAGTGGCAGTCGGGGAACAAAAGGCCCAGGCCTCTGCAACTGTCTCTGAAATTGTGGAGGCGGCTGATATTCATGTTGGGCAGGGCGAGGAGGATAAGCTTGTTGCAAAATAACTTTTGTTTTCAGCTCTTTAGTCTTTTTATCAAGTTTCTCTCTTTCCTCTTTATCCCTATTTTCATAATACTGAGCAGTAGCCAATATCTGGGCCGAAGAGGAGACCGCCCACGCACTTTCGGAATTCTTCAATTTATTAGATATTTCCGGAACCAAATTTGACACAAATTTATCTACAAACAGTCGTTGGCCACGTTCCGTGCTCATATCCTGACCACTATGATCGATAAACGTCTCCTCAAAACGAGTGAAGAAATCAGAGACGTTTTCATCCGCTTTCTGCTTACAAGCTGCTAACTTATCCCAATTAACTCGCAGAGGGGGCATCATAGTTTTCAGTAAGGCAATGATCCTAGCTGGGAGTTCTGTAATTAAAGCCTCCGGTTTGGCACCACCCACTTGGAGTCTGTACGCGGCAAGTATGGCAGCCCAATCACCCCCCAATTCCCCGGGATGGTCCTCCTTTAGAATCCTAGCCCATAATGGTTGTGGGACCACTTTACCCATTAGCATGTCTATATCGGCCAAATTCATAATACATGCATCGACAGTTTGGGACAACTCTTTGTAGTACCCAGCAGGATTTTTACGGGGGTCTGGTAAGGACTGTTTAAGGGCCAATACCTCAGATCGTTTCCAAGGAACGTGTACCCACACACGTTGAAAGTGAGCAGGTATAAGAGGATTACCACCCTGAGCTGCAACCTCCTCTCTCCACACTGGGGGAACCTCTCTCATAGCATAGTGTTTTAATTTTCGCCTAACAGAGGAATCGCGTTTTGGCAAAGCCCGGCAAGCAAACATCATTCTAAATGTGACAAGCGTCCTTACCGCATCCTCAACCTCTGCGCCCACAATCAGCCCTTTATCAAACTCGGCCTGAACATCTAGCAGGCCCTGAGGGGCTGGTCCCAATCCCATATCCTCCCATTCTTGACCTAAAATGTTACACATAGTATCAAAAACATATCTCTGCGTTGGTGCCGCCCACTGTTGAAAGGTGACCATAATGTCTTGCACACTATACTGGGGGCCATTCGTGATCCACCTTCGGGCAAGGAGATCTAGCACTTCCCGTTCATCTGGACCTGGGAGCTGACTACGAGTTTGTCTACGAGGAGGAACAGGGGTCATTTGAAGTGTCCCAAAGAGAGGGGACAAAAGGCCAGAAACGGTATCAACCATTCGCCTCCGAGCGGAGGGAGAATTCGTCATTAGGACAGGAGACAGAATATTAGGCGGGGCAGAAGAGGTAGTAATAGGTACAAAGGGAGACGAAGGTAGGGGAGAGCTCGGTAATACCGGAAGAGGCTGTGATGGGGGTGCAGGAGCCGATTGAGGAGCGACGGGTGGAACAACAGGTGGAACAGGTGGGGCAGGTGCTAATAATAAAGGTGCATTCGCTCCCGGGGCAGGCGGTAGTGCAAAAGGTACATTAGCCCCCTGCGCATAGGGCGGAGGTAATCTCAACAGATGGGACATTGAAGGATCCTTCTCAGGGTCCACATTTTTCTCTGTAGGGGAAGTTGGCAACACTGGATAACATTTATCTACCGCCATACGATGTTGCCTATCTGAAACCTCAATCGCATGATCGGTCTCATTATTTTTGAACTGTTGGGCAGCTTGTAAAATAGACATATCCCTCCTATCTCTTTTAGCTTGTTTTATTTCTTTCTGTTTGGCCTCCTTACGCCATAAGCGAAAAGAGTCAAACATAGCCGGCCGGGCTTTTCGTTTAAACAAAGTGTCCTCCAAATTATCTAAGATATTGAGCTCAAAACTGCCATTCTGCAGCCACCGTAAAACACCATCTTTCCTAGTATAGCGAACCCACGCCTCATTAAAGGCTATGGGGCCAATACCATGTTTAGAATATACTTCATAAGTGGGAGTCCCTGCCGGAGGAATTGGACAAGAGTCCTCTAGTCGGGAATCCCTATCGCAACAACAACAAAACCATCTTCCAAACTTACTGAAACCAGGCATCGCTATCACACTAGTTTCTTTACAAACTTCAAGGGGTTAATTAGTCACTTTATAGTACAAAAACTGTACTTACCCCTCGGTTTCGGCTTTTGCAAAAGTCAAACAAAGACAAAACAAAGACAAAGGAGTGGCCACTATACTTAACCTAACCAGATGTTTTCTTACGCCAAGAGAGGTCCGTCTAATGTCTCGTAATACCAATCACCAAGGGAGCCAAAGCGTGGCGGCAGTCAGGGCAGCAGGTCTTCGCAGCCGTTGGAAAGGAGAAGCCACACTGTAAAAACCTTCGTTCCACTTACGACATGCAGGGGTCGATCACGTGGTGCGCGTCCTCCGGAATTTCCTTGCAGGGCTCCTCACGATCCTCGGGCTGGACCCACGACCTCTGAAGCCGCCTCACAGAGGGCACCATTTGAAGAACCAGGCTGAATTAGGCCTGGCGGCGCAGGGTACGCCTGAAATCTTCTAAATGTACAGAGACACGGAACACTCTGTTGGCATAGGAACTTCAATTTATTAGCTGCAGCTAGGTACAGTTGTCCTAGAAGTACATCAGTGGTAGGTTCTCAGGAGACTGCCACTTCAATCCGTGGCTCACAGTTTTTTATAGCGCTTGAATCCCCTAAAGCAACAACCTCCTCAATGTACAATAAAAACAAACAAATCATCCACTAGCAAACATTTTTTGTACAAGATACAGGATAATAGGTCATAGAAATTCCTTCCCTAGGGTCGTGTTCTCTACCTGACCCTATAGGCCAGGTGGCATGAGCATTCCTAAGTTAAATTAATTTACAACAGGACGTGTTTGCGATGGTTATCACGGGAATTAGTTGCTTCGAGCCGGGTCTCAGAATGTACTTTGCTCAGAGAGACAGGAAAAGGTTGTTTAACATGTTACAGTGCAGAGTATGAAAGAAACGCTACGAAGGTCATCGGTGCCTGAGTGAGGGCAACATCACAATGGTGTCAATACGCAAGATGGAGTCGTAATCAAATTTCCTCAGTACATTCTAGAGAATGTATGGAAACATTTAAATTATTAGATTTCTCAAGGACTGGATTTTGGAAGAGCCTGTCCATGTTACACGATGCGCAAGCTTTTTAGGTCGAGCCTAGGCAGCGCATACGCTGTATCTGCGATGCATGCTGTATTAATGTATGCACTTTAAGCTCGGCCAACTTTATGTCCATATTTTTCTTTAGCCTGTGTCTTTGTCCTTTCTAAATGCTGGCTTCTGATTCTGTAATCGGCTTGTTAGTCCCACCTTAGTACCACCTTGTCTTCATTTATAACCTACCATGAGGACTGGCCCTTTAACTTCTGTTGTTACACCGTCTGTGTTATTTTAGTCTGTGAGCACTATTTCTTTAGTGAGTTTTGGTTTACTGCAGGCAAGACATGTTTTTTAATTTTTTTTTATTTATTTTCATTTTCAAATGTCATACAACATCAGTAAACATGTTCAATAATTAGTTCCAGCATATATGTAGTCTTTTACATTTTCCAATGTACCACGTTGCATAACACAAGCAATGATATCAGGTCTCCAAATGTCATATGCCCGAGTGGCAAGGTACCTAGAAAAGCAACGTTACACAAGTTAGTCAAATCTTATACAATACAAGATTGCGGGCGGGTCCCGGCCACGAATATGGTCATTGCTCTTCTTTAGGGAGCTGTTTTACCCTATCCTAACCATCTTGTATGCTGTGCCCAATTGCATTGCTTGCACCGGTTATAATGTAATACCAGCCTCCCAGTCGAATTATAACAACTGTCCATGAGTTATGTAAGCGGATGGTCCATAAGGTAGATAGTGAGAAGTCTGGGTCTAGAGGTGACCGGAAGCAACTCAGCATATGCGTTCAACTTCTCTTGCAACAAGATCAAGTCTCCTAGCCACTTCTTAAATTTTGGCGCCCATCCCCTGCCCCATCTGCACGCCACTCTACGCCTAGCCAATGCGACACTAAAGGCAACAAATCTGCGGTGGGCAGTCGGAATCGCTTCAACGTACCCTAGCAAAGCAACCATAGAGGACGCCTGTATTTCCAGCAAGGTCATCAGCGCCAGCGCCTCAAACACCTGCCACCAGTACTCACACACCGCCTCATAGGACCATGCCAGGTGTAGAAAGTCCGCCCCATCTGTTCTGCATCTATCGCACCGTGCATTATAACGTAACCCATAACGGAGTAACCGGGCAGGGGTATAGTACAGGCGGTGTAAGAATTTGTAGTGTGTAATACGGAGTCTGGTATTTGAGGAGAGAAGTTCAGTCTGTTTACAGCAGTATTCCCACTGTTGGTCCATGAGTTCACATCCCAACTCCGCGCTCCATTTAGCACGGGCGGGACATGCCCTGTATTCAGTCCCTGTGTACAAGCTGTGATATAGGGTCGACACCAGGTGCGAGGCTTCAGGAGCACGCAACATATGATGTAATGGGGAGAGCGTAGGGGGTTCCAGCTGGTAGGACGGCGTATGTTCCTTCAATCCCTGCCTCAGTCATACGTATAAAAATATATCCATAGAGGATGCCGATGGGCCTTGAAAGAGCTGCGCCAAATCCTTAAATTTACGATTTAGATAGAGGTCACCCCAGGTATGTATGTGAAATTTGGATTTGATTTTGGAGAAAACCCCTTCTGCGATTACAGGCATCATCGGGTGGTATGTAAGGGGGAGCAGTGGTGAATAAAGCACCGGAGCTTTAAGTGTACGAAGTAGGCACTGCCAGGCTCTGACGGTGCAATCTACAGATGAAGGGCCCTCTGGTCTGCTTTCCAGCTCCGAAAGGATGACCCCATCCAGTGGGATAGGGTGGGCTAGCCAATGCTCAGTGGCGACCTGAGGTGTATATCTGGGGGGGTGAAACCAATAATGGGCGAAATGCACCTGAGCGCAGAGATAGTACAGTTCAAAGTTTGGTACATCGAAGCCGCCCTGGGAGTAAGGCCTAGTGAGTATCTCCCATTGTAAACGGGGTTGCTTGCCAAGGGCGTCCTGGATACTGCTGAATATTTAAAAAAAGGTATAAAAATTTAGGGAGGATGACCATCTTAATGAGCGAGATGCGTCCTGCCATGGTGAGCGGGAGAGCAACCCATCTAGTAATACAGTTTGTGACATGCCCTAGTGCCTTGCCATAATTACTACGCAGTAGTTCATCACAATCCTTAGTGACTGGTATCCCCAGATATTTCACCCTCTCATCGCACCACTCTATGGGGTAGTCGATGGGGAAAGATTGCGCCGCAGGAGTGATCGGGAATATCTGCCACTTGGACCACTTGATCTCTATGCCCGACATCCCTCCAAATCGTATAAATTCCCGTAATATCGGGTTGAGATTGTGGACCGGGTCTTTAACATACAAGGTGACATCGTCCGCATATAAAGAGACTAGTATTGGTTGCAGGAAGCATCTCAGGGCTTTCTCCGAATGATGTTGATGGATTCTCGCTACAAGGGGTTCAATAGCTAAAGTGAAGAGTAGCGGAGAAAGAGGGCATCCCTGCCTGGTGCCTCTCGTGAGCATAATGGATGTGGAGATGTGCCCATTGATTTGTACCCGAGACGTGGGTGAAGTGTATAGGATCTGGATCCAGGTCAGGAATTTGACCGAAAATCCCATGCACTGCAGCACCGTAAACAAGTATTCCCACTCTACTGAATCAAAAGCTTTCGTGGCGTCCAAGAAAACCGCCACGAGCGCCAGCTTCGGATCGACCCTGTGCATCACAGAGAACAGTGTTCGTAAGTTATGTGAGGTCGCCCTCCCGGGTATAAAGCCTGCCTAGTCTGGCAACACCAGCTTCTCCATTAACAAGCTAAGCCTATTAGCCAGGAGCTTAGCAAGGATCTTAACGTCTATATTAATCAGGGACAGTGGTCTGTACGAATCACATTGATCCGTGGGTTTGTCTGGCTTTGGCAATGAAATGATGAGGGCTTCCCTCATCAAGGGTGGTAACACCTGAGACTCCAATGCCTCCTCATAAACCTCATGCAGAACCGGCATCAGTTGAATTCTACCGGCAACGCGCCTGATCCCGGCGCCTTACAGGATTTCATTTGCATCACCGCTTCCCTAAATTCGTCCATCTGGAAGGGTTCAGCTAGAAATTTACGTTGGGTATCTCCCAGCCATCCCAGGGTAATATCTCGTAAAAATGGAGCGAAATCCGGGGGCTTCATACGTCGAGAGGTATACAGGTTCTTATAGAAATCTGTAAACACGTTTAGAACAGCCTGGCTATCTTAGTGGTGTGTGTCCGACGGGTCTAAAATGTCGAGCACATAGCTAGAAAATTTCGGCTTCTATATGTCCTGGGCTAGTGCCTTGCCTGGCCTCTACCACTCCCCATAACGGCGTGCGATG